>NC_137831.1:1214785-1230540 GCF_963921795.1 Nannobrachium achirus
TCTAAAATATAAACCAACTTTAAACAAGAATAAAACGTAATCCTATATAGGCAGATGCGATTCCTTTTTTATTATTTTAATGTTTTTTAAGATTAGATTAAATCCATGCATTCTGAGACTGTTTCAGACTCAGAATGCATGGATTCTGTAATCTGTTTGTTGCAGGGTTAGGGTTAGGGTTAAGTCACTGGTACACCATGCGGCAGGTGGCTGCGGCTGTGCTTTCCCCCCCGATTGAACCCAGTTCTATTTGTGCATCTTGTCCGTCGCATGCAGTAAAAACTCCTCCACATCTTTCATGACTCCTCTTGTCGCATGCAGTAAAAACTCCTCCACATCTTTCATGACTCCTCTTGGGATCCGCAGTGTGGATTCCTCACAGCCTTGAACACCAAATCCAATGTGTTTTTAATCACGCAGTAAATGGAAAGAAACGCAACGGTCCTGTGTGTGCAAAGCCCTTTAGTCTGCTCTTTTCCCCTCCCCCCCTCCCCTACACCAAACCTCTTTTCCTCCCCTACACCAAACCTCTTTGCCGAAAACAGCCGATCTATAAGCTAGGGGTGGGCGATATGGTGATAATTATCAATGTCTCCACGATATGCCTTTTCAGGGGTATCGTATTTATCGTGATACAATTGAGGGAGCCTTGCAAAAAATCCTGTTTAATCGTTAATACAGAGATTCATTGCAGAATTCAATTTAAACCTGCATTTTGGTCTAAATCAGTAGTTCTCAAACTTTAAAATTTCAAGGTCTCCACTTAACCAAAATCCATTTCATTTGTATACTGTCAGAGTTACATACTTGTAAAGTTCAATTTAGACCTCCCAAAAAGAAACCAGAGAGTCTAGTTTTTGTCAAGTAACTTGAAAAATAACCATTAAAAACCAAGGTGAAAAAGCATTGTGATAAAATCGTATATTGTGTTACAGCTTGGGAAAATATTGTGATATTGTATTTTTCCATATCGCCCACCCCTACTATAAGCTCACAACGCCTTGCAGCGCAAGTCGTTGTGAGCTTGAAGATCTGCTATTTTTTGGCTACAGTTCTCAGAATCTGGTTAAAAAGGATATTTTCATTTTCTTCTTTCTATCAAGATTTGGAGGGGCCCCCTGTAGTAACTATTGTGTGTGTGTGTGTGTGTGTGTGTGTGTGTGTGTGTGTGTGTGTGTGTGTGTGTGTGTGTGTGTGTGTGTGTGTGTGTGTGTGTGTGTGTGTGTGTGTGTGTGTGTGTGTGTGCGTGCGTGCGTGTGTGTGTGTGTGTGTCTCTCAGGCTCTTAAAGCGACAGGCCTGCGTACAGGAGACCCCAGGCTGAAGGAATGCATGGACATGTTGAAGATCACCATGAAGACCACCAATGATGGAGCCCTGGACAGACACCTGTTTAAGAAGTACACGCGCACACACACACACACACACACACACACACACACACACACACACACACACACACACACACACACACACACACACAGTTCAATACCAGTAAGACTCCCTAATCGGGAGATAAGCGACCGTTGGTCGCTTATCTCCACAATCTGTCGGTAGATAATGCCGGTCTTATATAAGGGTCATTTGTGTATCATACTGATGCGGAGATATGAGCAGGGCAAAGGTGTGACGTGTGACCGACCGACGGACGGACGGCCGGTGGAGGTTTTGATACTAAACTGCGACCTGACGGTCGCAACCAGTAAGACTCCCTAATCGGGAGATAAGCGACCGTCAGGTCGCAGCGTGATTTTAGGCCAAAATCTGTAGGAGCAGTGTCCAAAAATATGTTTGAAAAAATTGGCCTGACAGTGGCGCTATATATATGGGACAGATCCATGTTGATTAGAGGAGTGTAGACACACTGTGTACTAGTGTGTAGTGATTTGCGTGATTTTAGGGCAAAATCTGTTGGAGCAGTGTCCAACAATGTGTTTTGCAAGAATTGGCCTCATGTTGGCACTAGAAGAAGGCCATGTGAGAAGTGGAGGTTGTGGTTTGGCAGGCAAGGAGTGTGTGTGCAAAATTTGGCATGGATCGGGGCAACGGTTGCGGAGATTATGAGCAGGGCAAAAGTGTGACGTGTGACAGACAGACAGACAGACAGACAGCTAGTCGAGGTTTTGACAGTAACTGCAACCTGACGGTCCCAATAAGGCTTGGCGATATTAGGAAAACCTTTGATATTCGATAACATTGTTGAATACCTCGATATCGATATTACTAATGATATTAGTAAAAACATTTGCATGATATCGTTTTTAATGTTTTTATGCTTTAGGTCCACTGTCTGCCTAACCCAGATAATGAATATCATATCCATGCATGCACACTGCACAGTACACATAGAATAACCCAGATAATGAATATCATATCCATGCATGCACACTGCACAGTACACATAGAATAACCCAGATAACCAGTAAGACTCCCTAATCGGGAGATAAGCGACCGTAGGTCTCGCTAGAAGAGGGCCATGTGAGAAATGAGGGGTGGGGTCTCCGCGTTGCCTTGGCGGACGAATAGGTACTGGCCCCGGCTCTCCCGGACGCTCCTAGGCCGAGTTAGGGCATTTTATGTGAGCTGCAGTGGAGGGGGTCCTCCACTGGGGGCGCCACCACTTTTGCATCCGTTCTGGAGCACCAGGAGTGGGTGGTCCCCGGGAATTCCCCGTGAGCAGCCCCGTGGGGGTGGTCATTTGGTCATTTTTGCACATTTGGTATTTTTTTTTACACCTGGGGGTCCCCCAGGGACCTGGGGGTCCCTGGAACTCCGGGGGTCCTTGGAGGTTGTAGTTTGGCAGGTAAGGAGTGTGTGTGCAAAATCTGGCATGGATCGGGGCAACGGTTGTGGAGATATGAGCAGGGCAAAAGTGTGACGTGTGACGTGTGACAGACAGACAGACTGACAGACAGACAGCTGGTGGAGGTTTTGATAGTAACTGCAACCTGACGGTCGCAACAAGGCTGGGCGATGTTAGGAAAACCTTTGATATTCAATAATGTTGTTGAATACCTCGATATCGATATTACTCGATATCAGTAAAAACATTTGCATGATATAGTTTTTTAATGTTTTTGTGCTTTAGGTCCACTGCCTGCCTAACCCAGATAATGAATATCATATCCATGCATGCACACTGCACAGTACACATAGAATAAACCAGATAATGAATATCATATCCATGCATGCACACTGCACAGTACACATAGAATAACCCAGATAATGAATATCATATCCATGCATGCACACTGCACAGTACACATAGAATAACCCAGATAACCAGTAAGACTCCCTAATCGGGAGATAAGCGACCGTAGGTCACTTATCTCCACAAATAGGGCAAAAATGTGTTTTGCCAAAATCTTCCTGATCCATGTTGATGACATGAGTGTAGACATACTGTGTAGTGATTTTCGTGATTTTAGGGCAAAATCTGTAGGAGCAGTGTCCAAAAATGTGTTTTTAAAAATCGGCCTGGAGGTGGCGCTATATGGGAGAGATTCATGTTGATGGGATGAGTGTAGACATACTGTGTACCGATTTGCGTGATTTTAGGGCAAAAATTGTAGGAGCAGTGTCCAAAATCATATCCATGCATGCACACTGCACAGTACACATAGAATAAACCAGATAATGAATATCATATCCATGCATGCACACTGCACAGTACACATAGAATAACCCAGATAATGAATATCATATCCATGCATGCACACTGCACAGTACACATAGAATAACCCAGATAATGAATATCATATCCATGCATGCACACTGCACAGTACACATAGAATAACCCAGATAATGAATATCATATCCATGCATGCACACTGCACAGTACACATAGAATAACCCAGATAATGAATATCATATCCATGCATGCACACTGCACAGTACACATAGAATAACCCAGATAATGAATATCATATCCATGCATGCACACTGCACAGTACACATAGAATAAACCAGATAATGAATATCATATCCATGCATGCACACTGCACAGTACACATAGAATAACCCAGATAATGAATATCATATCCATGCATGCACACTGCACAGTACACATAGAATAACCCAGATAACCAGTAAGACTCCCTAATCGGGAGATAAGCGACCGTAGGTCACTTATCTCCACAAATAGGGCAAAAATGTGTTTTGCCAAAATCTTCCTGATCCATGTTGATGACATGAGTGTAGACATACTGTGTAGTGATTTTCGGGCAAAATCTGTAGGAGCAGTGTCCAAAAATGTGTTTTTAAAAATCGGCCTGGAGGTGGCGCTATATGGGAGAGATTCATGTTGATGGGATGAGTGTAGACATACTGTGTACCGATTTGCGTGATTTTAGGGCAAAAATTGTAGGAGCAGTGTCCAAAATCATATCCATGCATGCACACTGCACAGTACACATAGAATAAACCAGATAATGAATATCATATCCATGCATGCACACTGCACAGTACACATAGAATAACCCAGATAATGAATATCATATCCATGCATGCACACTGCACAGTACACATAGAATAAACCAGATAATGAATATCATATCCATGCATGCACACTGCACAGTACACATAGAATAAACCAGATAATGAATATCATATCCATGCATGCACACTGCACAGTACACATAGAATAACCCAGATAATGAATATCATATCCATGCATGCACACTGCACAGTACACATAGAATAAACCAGATAATGAATATCATATCCATGCATGCACACTGCACAGTACACATAGAATAAACCAGATAATGAATATCATATCCATGCATGCACACTGCACAGTACACATAGAATAACCCAGATAATGAATATCATATCCATGCATGCACACTGCACAGTACACATAGAATAACCCAGATAATGAATATCATATCCATGCATGCACACTGCACAGTACACATAGAACCAGTAAGACTCCCTAATCGGGAGATAAGCGACCGTAGGTCACATGTATACACAAAGAGTAGGGAGCAGTGTCCCCAAAAAATGTGGAGGGATCCATGTTGATGACATGAGTGTAGACATACTGTGTAGCGAGTTTCGTGATAATAGGGGAGAAATTGGAGGAGCAGTGTCCAAAAATGTGCTTTCAAAAATCGGCCTGAAGGTGGCGCTATATGGGACAGATCCATGTTGATGACATGAGTGTAGACATACTGTGTACCGATTTGAGTGATTTTAGGGGCAAAATTGTAGGAGCAGTGTCCAAAAATGTGTTTTGCAAGAATCGGCCTCATGGTGGCGCTAGAAGAGGGCCATGTGAGAAATGAGGGGTAGGGTCTCCGCGCCGCCGAGGCGGACGAATAGGTACCGGCCCCGGCTCTCCCGGTCGCTCCTAGCCCAAGTTACGGCATTTTATGTGCGCTGCAGTGGCAGGGGGTCCTCCACTGGGGGCGCCACCACTTTTGCATCCGTTCTGGAGCACCAGGAGTCGGTGGTCCCCGGGAATTCCCCGTGAGCAGCCCCGTTGGGGTGGTCATTTGGTCATTTTTGCACATTTGGTCATTTTTTACACCTGGGGGCCCCCCAGGGACCTGGGGGTCCCTGGAGCTCCGGGGGTCCTTAGAGGTTGTAGTTTGGCAGGCAAGGAGTGTGTGTGCAAAATCTGGCATGGATCGGGGCAACGGTTGCGGAGATATGAGCAGGGCAAAAGTGTGACGTGTGACTGACTGACGCACGGACAGCCGGTGGAGCTTTTGATAGTAAATGCGACCTACGGTCGCAATAACCCAGATAATGAATATCATATCCATGCATGCACACTGCACAGTACACATATAATAAAGACATTAAATGAATATCATATCCATGCATGCACACTGCACAGTACACATAGAATAAAGACATTAAATTAATATCATATCCATGCATGCACACTGCACAGTACACATAGAATAAACCAGATAATGAATATCATATCCATGCATGCACACTGCACAGTACACATAGAATAAACCAGATAATGAATATCATATCCATGCATGCACACTGCACAGTACACATAGAATAACCCAGATAATGAATATCATATCCATGCATGCACACTGCACAGTACACATAGAATAAAGACATTAGCCGCTTCCCAATCCAAGGGATTTGCACTTCATAGTGCGCATTTTAAGAGCTATGACGTCACTGGGCCGCGCCGAGTGCTGTCTCATTTCGTAGACCGCGTTAAAGGGGAAGACCACCCATTTTCAATATTGAACTATGTCATTAATATACCTTAGAGGAGTTGTGTGGAAATAGAAAAAAAGTTCCTCCCCTTCTGTGTTGCCTAGAACTGGAGGATTGATTTTGGGGTTTGTATTCTAAAGTACAATGTGTGATGTCATCAAGTTGTACTTTACAATACAAACCCCAAAATCAATCCTCCAGTTCTAGACAACACAGAAGAGGGGGAACTTTTTTTCTATTTCCACACAACTCCTCTAAGGTATATTAATGACATAGTTCAATATTGAAAATGGGTGGTATTCCCCTTGGTGCACTACTTTCTCCTGGTTTAACCTACCCTTGGAATGTGCACTACTTTCTCCTGGTTTTGAAGCGTACAGCCGATGGTCACTTCAAGCACTTCGTTTGGATATCGGCGTCCCACAATGCAACGCGGCGCCTCCACGATTCAACCCCAATCAAAACGAAAACAACCGAGTTTGAGCATCGCATTAAAAGAGCTACTGCTGCCCGCCTCGGTTCGACTCATGCTGGTTCTCAATTCTCCTCGAACGTCGCAACGATATTTTAAAATAGGCTGTGTCATGGTGAATTATGAAAAAATACTATCTTAAAATGTCTAAAAAGTTAATTCCCCATCTAAAAAAAATTAAGTTTGGTGGCGTTTAAGACGGTTTAAAATGGTTCAAAAGTACAGCGGAGGGGGACAAAATGGCGGACGATTGTTTTTTTGCGTCCGGACGTTCTCGGCTATGCACTTGGCAGTGCTGTCCCATTCCACAGGCAAAATGTGCACTTCACAGGACAAGCCCTACACTACACTAGCCCTACCCTAGCTAGGGCTACACTACACTAGCCCTACCCTAGCTAGGGCTACACTACACTAGCCCTACCCTAGCTAGGGCTACACTACACTAGCCCTACCCTACCCTAGCTAGGGCTACACTACACTAGCCCTACCCTAGCTAGGGCTACACTACACTAGCCCTACCCTAGCTAGGGCTACACTACACTAGCCCTACCCTAGCTAGCCCTACACTACACTAGCCCTACCCTAGCTAGGGCTACACTACACTAGCCCTACCCTAGCTAGGGCTACACTACACTAGCCCTACCCTAGCTAGGGCTACACTACACTAGCCCTACCCTAGCCAGGGCTACACTACACTAGCCCTACCCTAGCCAGGGCTACACTACACTAGCCCTACCCTAGCTAGGGCTACACTACACTAGCCCTACCCTAGCTAGGGCTACACTACACTAGCCCTACTCTAGCTAGGGCTACACTACGAAGGGCACACACAATAGCAGGGCAGAGTCTAGATTAGGGAGTCACTGGGGCACAGCTGCCAGGGATTGGCAATCACAGTGGGAAGCCACAAAGTTTTTCAACCGTGCTCTGCTTTTGTTTGTTTTGAGTTATTTTCGGTTTATTTTCTGTACACAAGTTATTGGTTACTTTGCAGTCAAAACACCCGGCTTATGTTATGCTAATATCATCATCCTGCATCAAAATAAACGTTTTTAAATGCACTCAAGACCATTCTTTACTGTCAACTGCACCACAACGTGTATGGAAAGAGCTTCTTTACTGTCAACTGCACCACACGTTTGAAAGAGCTTCATGATTACCATATCCCTCACTGGCAAGTTTTTGTTGACTGATTGCCTTTACAATGTCTATGGATGAAATGCATGGGGAAAACGCTTCCGACACCGGAGTGAGGACAGGCGGGGCTTAAACTGCTATACACATACAAAACTATGGCACCACCTCTTTAACTGTGTGTGTGTGTGTGTGTGTGTGTGTGTGTGCGTGTGCGTGCGCGTGCAGGTGTGTACAGAGTAACATCGTGTTGCTAACTCAGGCGTTCAGGAAGAAGTTCGTGATTCCCGATTTCCTGTCGTTCTGCGCTCACATCGACGAGCTTCACACTACCGCTAAGAAGATGAGCGGGGGGCAGGTACGCACGCACGCACGCACGCATGCACACACCCTACACACACACACACACACACACACACACACACACACACACACACACACACACACACACACACACACCCACACACACGATCATGCAGTCTCACAGAGAAGCAGAGAGTCAGTGTGATCCATAGCTTGGTGAACACCACCCTCTAGTGGCCCACAGTGGACTCTCTGGAGGTCTGGCCAAAGTAGTAGGCTCTTAAAGCTTTGTACGTCTACGGCAGATGACAACAGACCTGCACTGCATGACGTAACTTCCCTTAAACGCGTGTATCAAAACACCATCCCGCTTCCAGCAATGGAAGCTTGTGATTGGCTGAACCGGAGGTAGGGAGCGCTCCGTTGTGTTGGCCTGGACCGCGCGGAGGTGCAGAGAGCTCACTGGTGACGTAGGACTATAGGTTATAGGTAATATAATAGGCCTACATGAGATGTTTCATAACATATAACACAAGATATATAGGAGGTTATAGGTAATATAATAGGCCTACATGAGATGTTTCATAACATATAACACAAGATATATAGGAGGTTATAGGTAATATAATAGGCCTACATGAGATGTTTCATAACATATAACACAAGATATATAGGAGGTTATAGGTAATATAATAGGCCTACATGAGATGTTTCATAACATAGAACACAAGATATATAGGAGGTTATAGGTAATATAATAGGCCTACATGAGATGTTTCATAACATAGAACACAAGATATATAGGAGGTTATAGGTAATATAATAGGCCTACATGAGATGTTTCATAACATAGAACACAAGATATATAGGAGGTTATAGGTAATATAATAGGCCTACATGAGATGTTTCATAACATATAACACAAGATATATAGGAGGTTATAGGTAATATAATAGGCCTACATGCCATGTTTCATAACATATAACACAAGATATATAGGAGGTTATAGGTAATATAATAGGCCTACATGCCATGTTTCATAACATATAACACAAGATATATAGGAGGTTATAGGTAATATAATAGGCCTACATGAGATGTTTCATAACATATAACACAAGATATATAGGAGGTTATAGGTAATATAATAGGACTACATGAGATGTTTCATAACATATAACACAAGATATATAGGAGGTTATAGGTAATATAATAGGCCTACATGCCATGTTTCATAACATATAACACAAGATATATAGGAGGTTATAGGTAATATAATAGGCCTACATGCCATGTTTCATAACATATAACACAAGATATATAGGAGGTTATAGGTAATATAATAGGCCTGCATGAGATGTTTCATAACATATAACACAAGATATATAGGAGGTTATAGGTAATATAATAGGCCTACATGCCATGTTTCATAACATATAACACAAGATATATAGGAGGTTATAGGTAATATAATAGGCCTGCATGAGATGTTTCATAACATATAACACAAGATATATAGGAGGTTATAGGTACTATAATAGGCCTGCATGAGATGTTTCATAACATATAACACAAGATATATAGGAGGTTATAGGTAATATAATAGGCCTACATGCCATGTTTCATAACATATAACACAAGATATATAGGAGGTTATAGGTAATATAATAGGCCTACATGAGATGTTTCATAACATATAACACAAGATATATAGGAGGTTATAGGTAATATAATAGGCCTACATGCCATGTTTCATAACATATAACACAAGATATATAGGAGGTTATAGGTAATATAATAGGCCTACATGCCATGTTTCATAACATATAACACAAGATATATAGGAGGTTATAGGTAATATAATAGGCCTGCATGAGATGTTTCATAACATATAACACAAGATATATAGGAGGTTATAGGTACTATAATAGGCCTGCATGAGATGTTTCATAACATATAACACAAGATATATAGGAGGTTATAGGTAATATAATAGGCCTACATGCCATGTTTCATAACATATAACACAAGATATAATCAGGACCGAAAAAATAATAATAATCACAAATGTGACTTGAGCTGCACCTACAGCTCAAGTCACCTTTGTGATTTTTTTTTGATCAGACATAAAACAATAAATCATCAAACCATTCTTCTCTTCCAGGTAGCAGACTACATTACCCATAAACCCATTCTTCTCTTCCAGGTAGCAGACTACATTCCTCAGCTGGCTCGCTTCAGTCCTGACCTTTGGGCCGTGTCTCTGTGCACCGTGGACGGACAGAGGTACACGCACGCACGCACGCACGCACGCACGCACGCACACACACACACACACACACACACACACACACACACACACACACACACACACACACACACACACACACACCAGCCACGTGCACACATAGACAAAGTGTCCTCTCCAGAACATGAATGCAGTTTTCACTATGCTCAGAGAGGCCATTAGCAGGCTGAAGCAAGGCAAGTCACCAGGACTCGATAACATCCACCCAGAGTTCATGATCCACCAGAGTGCAACTACATCTGCCTGGCTCTGTGCGTTCCTCTCGTCCTGTTTCCGGAGGTCCAAGCTCCCTAAGATCTGGCGACGTGCTTCTGTCATAGCCCTGCTGAAGCCTAACAAGCCTGCAGAAGACCCCAAGGCCTATAGACCCATATCGCTGCTCTGTGTCCCTTTTAAGATACTGGAGAGGATGATCCACAGCCGCATTGAGCCGGTTGTGGATCCACAACTCCCGAGGGAACAAGCAGGTTTCCGTCGGGGCAGGTCAACAGTGGACCAAGTAACACTTCTCACGCAGGACATTGAAGACAGCTTCCAGGCCAACGAGAAAGCTGGGGTTGTGCTACTGGACCTGACAGCCGCGTATGACACCGTCTGGCACCGTGGACTCCACCTCAAGCTTCTGAGGACAATTCCTGATCGCCATATGGTGAACTTCATGATGGAAATGCTGTCAAACCGCAGCTTCATCCTAAGAACAAGTGATGGTCAGCGAAGCAGGCTCAGAAGATTGAGGAATGGTGTCCCTCAGGGCTCAGTCCTCTCCCCGATGCTCTTCAACATCTACATATACGACCTACCGGAGACACAATCTAGGAAGTATGGGTACGCAGATGACCTAGCCATTATGCTGCGACAACCAACCTGGAAGGCAATGGAGGACGGTCTTAATCAGGACATGGACATCCTGGTTGACTACCTCCGAAGGTGGCGCCTGCAGCTCAGCATAGGCAAGACGGTGTCGGCATCATACCACCTCAATAACAAAGAGGCAAAAAGGGAAATCAACGTGTGTGTTGACAACAAGCGCCTGGAGTTCCAGCAAGCCCCAAAATACCTAGGGGTACGCTTAGATAGAACACTGTCCTTCAAACAACACCTTGAAGATGTGAGGGCCAAGGTCACATCAAGGGTCTCTCTCATCCGACGTCTTGCTGGTACGACCTGGGGAGCATCTGCCACCACACTACGAGTTTCCACCCAAGCCCTAGTCTTTTCGGCAGCTGAATACTGTGCCCCAGCCTGGTGTAGGAGCCCACATGTCAAAAAGGTAGACTCCGTAATAAACAACTCCCTTCGAACCATAACTGGCTGCCTGAAGCCCACTCCTGTTTCCTACCTGCCAGTCCTTGCAGGAATTGCCCCGGCCGGCCTCCGACGAGAGGCTGCAACCCTCAGGTTAGCAAGGAAAGCCCAGATACACGACTGGCATATCCTGCACCACGCCACAGTGGACATAAAGCCTCCAAACAGACTCAAGTCCCGCCACCCTTACAACAAGGCGGCACAAGAGATGCTCTGCTCCATCCCGGAGGACATGTCCACGAGGGCGTGGCTGGCGGCATCCTGGAAACAGGAGTGGGAGTCGGTTGGGCCCTCCCGTATCCACCGCCACATCTGGGACCCGGGAGTTGGCGTTGAGGGAGAGGACCTACCCCGCCGGCAATGGACTCTACTGAACCGCCTGCGCACTGGAGTCGGCTGCTTCAAATCAGCAATGAAGAAGTGGGGCTTGGCAGACAGTGCAACATGCGAGTGTGGCGAGCCTGAGCAGTCTGCAGAGCACATAATTAACACCTGCCCCCTGTACAAACCACCTTCAGAGGCTGGCCTCTTCCAAGTGGGACCGGAGACAAGGGCGTGGCTACACAATACTGAGTTGGACATTTGAGGATGATACACGAAAGAAGAAGAAGACTATGGTGAAAGAAATGCAAATGCCCCCTCTTTCCATGCCATACCTGAAGGCAGCATTCAAGAGAATTGCCTTGTCCAAAGAAAAGGAAAAGACAAACTAAAATACCTCACATATACATTTTCTATGTCCGTTTGTCACATGCGTTCTCTAAATCAGGGGTTCCCAAACGTCTCAGGTCACCCCATAAATATTGTTTTAATCCGAGGCACCCCTACATTATAATTTTCACTCCCAGCACCTTATATTTATAGCACATCATCGTTGTCAGGTGGAAACCTTGTATGTCCAAAACCTTTCGTTTTGTATTTATCATCTATAAAATGTACTATGCGAGGCGTTGTGTGCTTGTAGATCAGCTGTTTTCACTAGTTTTGTGCGACGGTCTTGTATGATGAAGCAGGGCTTTGCTTTACCAAAAGACGTACACATTTGAAACTTGGAGATATGAGGTTTCAGTGTCCAAACAAATTCCAAATATCAAATGATCTCGTGGCACCCCTGGACTGCCGTCACGGCACCCCAGGGGGCCCCGGCACCCCAGGGGGCCCCGTCACCCACCTTGAAAACCCCTGCTCTAAATATTCTGCCAGTGCAAATATCTTGTGTACTAAAGTCCAACCAAGTCTTTCTCTGTGTTTGTGTGTGTGTGTGTGTGTGTGTGTGTGTGTGTGTGTGTGTGTGTGTGTGTGTGTGTGTGTGTGTGTGTGTGTGTGTGTGCGTCCCCTCCAGACATACCGTAGGGGACACTAAAGTCCCTTTCTGTCTGCAGTCGTGTGTGAAACCGTTAAAATACGCCATCGCCGTCCACGACCACGGGACGGAGTACGTTCACCGTTTCATAGGGAAGGAACCCAGTGGACTGAGGTTTAATAAGCTGTTCCTTAACGAGGATGGTAAGACTGTTAATTACTGTTTAATTACTGTTTAATTACTGTTTAATTACTGTTATTTACTGTTGACTGTTGGTTTTCTTACTGTTTACTGAGGTTTAACAAGCTGTTAACACCGAAAATATCGTCCGTGTCAACACCTCGGTTATCGGTAACACCGTTTCAACCACCATTGCAACAACACTGTTAGTGTTACAACAGCCCTGCGTTTTCTTGTTTGGCTAATGGTTGTTTTTCCGCCTACTGCGCGCTGTGACATTATAAAGCCACTTAGATGAGCTGTGCCTCGCCCCGTGGATGATCCCTTGATTCCAGTGTTGATTTCGTCGACTGAAACTATGATGTCAAATGTTTGTCGACTGCATTTGTTTCACTGATGAAAACTAAATAAAAACAAAATAAAAAGTTAGCTGTGATGACTAAAACTGAGACTAAATATATTGACAAGTTCGTCAACAAAATAAAAACTAGACTAAAACGTTAGGGAGGGACTGGTGGAGAAGAGAGTCATTTTATGTTTGGTTGCTCTCAGGTTTTGCTTGCTGAAAATAGCAGATCTACAAGCTCACAACACGTTGCGCTACAACGCGTTGTGAGCTTGTAGATCGGCTATTTTCAGCACGCAACCAAGCCATTACGATGCCTTCAAGGCCTCCCAAAATAAATTTTAGTCGACTAAATCAACTGTAGATTTAGTCATCTAAAATCCTATGATATTTAGTCGACTTAAAAAACTAGACTAAAACTAAAACTTTTCAGGTGACTAAATTATGACTAAAACTAAAAGACATTTTATTCAAAAGACTAAAACTACATCAAAATGTGCTGTCAAAAACAACACTGGTTGATTCTGAATCTGTTCTCGACACGGGGGTGTGTACAGTAAAAACATCTCCCGTAATGCTGCTTTCAAATCTCCACCACACGTAAACATCAATGATGTCCAATTCACTTCCTGGCTGTTCTCTGTGGACCTGATCTAGATTATGCATTTCTATGCTCTGAGTTAAAATCGTTCGCTTTAAAAAATACATATGTTCAAAGATTTGCACACATTTTCACAACTTCTTTTCAAAAATAGCAGATCTACAAGCTCGCAGCGCGGCACTCGGTGCCGCGCTGTGAGCTTGTATATCTGCTATTTTTCACTGGTTAAAGCATTCAATAATTCTTTGTGTGTGTGTGTGTGTGTGTGTGTGTGTGTGTGTGTGTGTGTGTGTGTGTGCGCGTGCGTGTGATGTTATAACAGATAAGCCTCACAACCCCATGGTGAATGCAGGAGCCATCGTGTGCACCTCACTGATCAAGGTACACAACCCTAACCCTAACCTTTAACACATGGGCTGCTAAGGTTTATAACATTTATAGCTGTTGCTGCTGCCACCATTGACTTACGCTTTGTTTTGACGTGCCTCGCAAGCTTCGTGCGTGTGCACGTGCGTGTCCAGAGAAGATTGAGGAGGATAATCCATTTGTTTACAAACGCTCGCGAAACTAAAATCCAAAAATCGCGGTAAAATCGCGGTAAAGTGTCGCCGTGAAAACAATCAGCTCTCTGCTTCCATGGGGCTGTTTTCATCTCATTCTTAGATAAAGCCGTTCTTATGTTTCAAAGTAGAATCTAAAGCAATGTTAAGTCCTTCCGTGATGTCTTGCCCAGAGGGGCTGCCTGCACTGACTGGGTGACGTAATGCACTCAGGTCATTCAAAGGGCAGCTGCAGGCTCAAAAAGTTAACTGTTTGTTGCCTCGTCTGTGAACGAGATAACTTCCTGTGGCAGGGGGACACCTAGTGGCCATAACTCGTCCCTGAACGAGTTTGGCTCCCCAAGTGTTAACAGGGTTCCCACGGTCATGAAATTCCTGGAAATATTTTGAAATTAGAAAAATATTTTTCCAGTACTGGAAAAGTTTTGGAATTGATCAAGGGTCCTGGAAGGTCCTGGAGAAAATAGCTATGCATTTTCTTTGGTTATTGATTTTGTTAATACCTCTGAAATTACATATTAAACATTGGCCAAATTGTCAAATATTAGAGGCAGAAATTGTGAAAATAGCAGATCTACATGCTCACAACGCCTCGCAACGCCTCGCGTTGTGAGGCGTTGTGAGCATGTAGATCTGCTGTTTTCACAATAAAACCATGTTATCCTCTACTCTTAGTGCTCGTCTGGGGGGGGGGGGGTCCCCAGTTAAAACATGATTATTTCGGGGGTCACGGCCTGAAAAGGTTGAGAACCACTGACAATACACTACCTGTCTTTGGGCATTGCACATAGGAGTAAGCGACTCATTATTGAGCTGAATTATTGTTACTAGCCCTTACCCATTCAAAGATATGAGCTCCGAAATGATGTGCAGTGTGTGGGTTATGGGATGTGCACTGTGCACACAGTATATGAGGGATGGAAAGTAACTTTAACTGGTGCTTGCATGCTAATATGTAGGAGCATCAATGTAAGAAATACCCGTTCCATTTAACGGCTACAGAGATACTGTGTACCGATCTGCATGATTTTTGGACAGCAGGAGTTGGCG
>NC_137831.1:1230740-1310740 GCF_963921795.1 Nannobrachium achirus
ATACACTACCTGTCTTTGGGCATTGCACATAGGAGTAAGCGACTCATTATTGAGCTGAATTATTGTTACTAGCCCTTACCCATTCAAAGATATGAGCTCCGAAATGATGTGCAGTGTGTGGGTTATGGGATGTGCACTGTGCACACAGTATATGAGGGATGGAAAGTAACTTTAACTGGTGCTTGCATGCTAATATGTAGGAGCATCAATGTAAGAAATACCCGTTCCATTTAACGGCTACAGAGATACTGTGTACCGATCTGCATGATTTTTGGACAACATCTGTAACAGGGCCAGAACCCCCCCCCCCCCCCCCCCCCCCCCCCCCCCCCCGCCCGCCTGCCTGCACCCCCCCGCCCCCCCCCCCGTGTGTGTGTGTGTGTGTGTGTGTGTGTGTGTGTGTGTGGGTTTGTGTGTGATTGTGCATGGCCTGAACAACAGCGTCCCTCCCTTAACATGTGTGGTCACAAAAGGTACTGTAGGCTAAATAGATATAGATACACCATAAAAATGCTAATATACAGCATACGATTTGTGAAAGTGACAAACGGGCTTCACAGTTATGTCAGGTGTGTTCATATGCTGATGGTGATGCGATTTCAGATCAATTGCTCCAGCCACTGAGGAGAAACGCTGTGACAGACAGACAGACACTCACTCACTCACTCACTCACTCACTCACTCAGACATTCGCAAAATTATAGTATAGATATAGTCCTGGAAATAGGTTAAATATTCTGGAAAAGTTTTGGAAATGAATTGGTAAAGATGTGTGGGAACCCTGCTTTAACCTTTAACCTCTAACCCTAACCTCACATGTAAAGACAATAGTACTGTATCCAAACAGTATAAATACTCATTTCTACCACTTTTTCTAGTCACATGTTCAAATACTGGATTGTGATTGGCTTAACCCTCTAAGGCCCGCATTAAGAAATACTTGAAATAAAAAATTGAAAAAAATCAGATGGTGTTGTAGGAGTCTTAATCAGAGGAAAATGTAATGTTTTTTTCAAAAAAATGTTTTTTGTAAGATTTTATAGCCATAAATCAAAAATCATAAATCATGCTCTAATTTACATATGGGGGATATTTTTCACAATAATAACATATGTACATGTTCTAGACATTCTAATGATCACCAAAAAAAATAGTACAGGCATTTTACTTATGTTTTTGTGAGGTATAGCTTCCATGAAAAAGTGAGATGTTGTTCGTCAAAACTCTGGAATTTCAGCGGGTGTGGCGGGTGTGAATGTCAGCCCCTGTGGGGGGTATTTATATGCAAATATTGTGGCCAATGGCATTGTAATACTAAACAATAAAATCCAATGGTGGTGTTTAGGTGGTAGGGGGAGCTAAAATAAAATGATTTAAACCTTTTTTTGGATAAAATACAAACGTTGTAATATTACAACCGTGGGCCTTAGAGGGTTAAAACAGTGGTAAATCAGGCAACTTTAGTCGTCTGTGTGAAATACCCGGATGTGTTGTCATTAGAGTTCTCAACGGGCCTGAAAATTAAGGCCCGGCCCTAACTGGGCCCGACAGGGCAGACCCGAGGCCCGGCCCGACCCCAACGTGTTTCATCATTTTAAGCCCGAAGCCCTAAAAAGCCCAAGTGAAGGAAAATAAATAAATTAAAAAACGCCTCCAGGTGGCGCCACGCCGCCACCGCGGTGACCGTACCATGTGTTATTATAGCGGAGTAGTAGGCTGAGAGAGTGAGTGAGATTAGCCTACCTTTCCACTTTTGGTTCAGCAATGTTAGCATGTTTTTTCATGAAGAAAAGTTTAATCCTTAATCCTCCTCATCGTGTTCACATCCTGCAACGCATGCATCTATCTGCAATCTGCATATGTGCCGTCTCTGTCGCTCAACTAACTCTTTGTCGCGTCTCTTTTTCTCCTCCACTCTTTCCTTTTGTTTCGGAGTCTCTGACCTGTTCTTAACCTCGCATCAGCTGGCTGCTGCTGTCTGATTTATGACCCTGTCGTGTCCTGGATAAGAAGCGCTGATCTGCAAGTTCTAAACAAGTCAGATCGTGATGCAAAGCAGACTTCAGTGGGTTTGTAGATTGAATGCCATTTTGGTGCGCAACACCAGCCTGCTATTATGTATATATCAGCAGCCTGCAGCCAGCATTGCACGCACTGTCTTTGACCGCAGCTCTCTCTCTCACTCACTCGCTTTGCAGCAGAGAGCAGAGCCTCTGCTCGTCTGGTGCTAGTGGTGCGCTTGTGGTTATATAATAAATAAGCGAATGAAACGCCAGTTAGCGCCATGTTCTTTATCTTTATTAAATATGAAAAAAATTGAAATAAAAAATTAAACTTTTTTTTTTTTTTTTTACTCACAGAACCCGAGGCCCGGCCCGACCCGACTAATTAGCATATATTTTGAGCCCGGCTCGGCCCGAATACGTCGGGTCGGGTCGGGTAGGGTCGGGCTCGGGCAGAGTTTGAGAACTCTAGTTGTCATGCAAATGAGACACATTTCCCAAATCAATGCGCCTCACAACGCATCCGGTAGGGGTGGATATTGGCAAGAATCTCATGATGCAATACGTATCACGATACTTGGGTCACGATGCAATAGTATCACGATATATTGCAAATCTTTGCGATACGATACTATTGCGATATATCAGCTTTAAAAGCTGAAGGCGCTGCTCTAATGTTGTTGTTTTCGTCGTTTCCAGCCATTTTGTCGAGAGACCTCACTCACTGAACCTGTGAAGGGGAAGTAGCTACAGCGACATCTAGAGGCAGCAGAGTGTCGGTACCGGATTTCTACAATTGGTTCCTATGCATGGGAACATATTTTATTTTACTCAAAGTATCGCGATACTATGGCCTGAAGTATCGATACAGTATTGCTAAATAAACTATGGCGATGTATTGCCATATGGATTATATTGCCCACACACAACGATGTATTGCCATATGGATTATATTGCCCACACACAACGATGTATTGCCATATGGATTATATTGCCCACACACAACGATGTATTGCCATATGGATTATATTGCCCACACACAACGATGTATTGCCATATGGATTATATTGCCCACACACAACGATGTATTGCCATATGGATTATATTGCCCACACACAACGATGTATTGCCATATGGATTATATTGCCCACACACAACGATGTATTGCCATATGGATTATATTGCCCACACACAACGATGTATTGCCATATGGATTATATTGCCCACACACAACGATGTATTGCCATATGGATTATATTGCCCACACACAACGATGTATTGCCATATGGATTATATTGCCCACACACAACGATGTATTGCCATATGGATTATATTGCCCACACACAACGATGTATTGCCATATGGATTATATTGCCCACACACAACGATGTATTGCCATATGGATTATATTGCCCACACACAACGATGTATTGCCATATGGATTATATTGCCCACACACAACGATGTATTGCCATATGGATTATATTGCCCACACACAACGATGTATTGCCATATGGATTATATTGCCCACACACAACGATGTATTGCCATATGGATTATATTGCCCACACACAACGATGTATTGCCATATGGATTATATTGCCCACACACAACGATGTATTGCCATATGGATTATATTGCCCACACACAACGATGTATTGCCATATGGATTATATTGCCCACACACAACGATGTATTGCCATATGGATTATATTGCCCACACACAACGATGTATTGCCATATGGATTATATTGCCCACACACAACGATGTATTGCCATATGGATTATATTGCCCACACACAACGATGTATTGCCATATGGATTATATTGCCCACACACAACGATGTATTGCCATATGGATTATATTGCCCACACACAACGATGTATTGCCATATGGATTATATTGCCCACACACAACGATGTATTGCCATATGGATTATATTGCCCACACACAACGATGTATTGCCATATGGATTATATTGCCCACACACAACGATGTATTGCCATATGGATTATATTGCCCACACACAACGATGTATTGCCATATGGATTATATTGCCCACACACAACGATGTATTGCCATATGGATTATATTGCCCACACACAACGATGTATTGCCATATGGATTATATTGCCCACACACAACGATGTATTGCCATATGGATTATATTGCCCACACACAACGATGTATTGCCATATGGATTATATTGCCCACACACAACGATGTATTGCCATATGGATTATATTGCCCACACACAACGGTGTATTGCCATATGGATTATATTGCCCACACACAACGCATCCGGGGACTTGAGAGACTTGAGAGTCCCCGGATGAGAGTCGGAACACTAAACAATGACAGACTTAATGTAGAAAGAGTGCTTTTTTCCTGAACCGGCATGAGCTGAAAACGTAGGTGTTCCACGGTCGCGGGCGTCCTATGTTTACTAGCGTGCGTACTATCGCCATTTTTTGCCGATTTATTCCATTGGATCCGATGCAATCCGCCAACTTTAAAGCCCCCTTTCTCTGAACCTATGCTTTTCTGGAAGCGACCAGCCTCTATTAGCGGCCGAAACTGTGCTTCTAACTAGCGTTAGCCTAGCTGTTAGCTCTGGTCCACGCGTCACCTGACCAGAAGTCATGCACCTCAGCAGGAGTTGGCGCCATCTGGTGGTGGCATTGTTGTGTTTATGGGACTATTTGCTGTGGTGGCGGAGGTTTATGTGTATTCTGACACAATTAATGATTGTAACTAAATAACCTTGCAAGTTACAACTGTGTTTTTTTTCATGTATATGGAAAAAGTGGTAGAAAAGCAATTTACCATTCAAGGTCATGGGTTGTTGGCTGATTTACCACTGTTTCAGGGTTGTTTGCCACTCGCCTGGCGGCTCGTGCCACAACCCTGAAACAGTGGTAAATCAGCCAACAACCCACTCCCTCGCATGGTAAATTGCTTACATATCCAAACAAGTCAAACAGAAGCTAACCGCTGCTATGAATATTTACACGCCACTTTACAGGAAAACAAGCCCAACGTTGCTTATAACAAGCAGACCTGGCAACCCTAAGCTCCTGGTCTGTCCTGTGAAAACATTTAAATATGTTTATGTTTGTTGTTGTTGTTTCAGCAAGGAGCCAGCAACGCAGAGAAGTTTGACTACGTAAGTTTAATAGAATAACTACTATTATTAAAGCTGCAAGCAGCGATGACCGGGCCCTCGCACCTCTACCCACGTCACAAGGGCAGCAGCCAATCAGAAGAGGGGCAGGGCTAAGTTAAACCAATTAAGGTGAAGGACTCTTAATCAAGTCATATGACACCACCCACGCCTCTGTACGACAAACGGTTGATGAGTAATAGCAAAAAAAAGGAACAATCAAGTTTCGGCCAATCAGAAGAGGGGGCGGGGCTAAGGTAAACCAATTAACATAAAGGACTCTTAATCAAGTCATATGACACTAGCCACAAGTCTGTACGACAAACGGTTCATGATTTTTAGAGGCACTTCCTGTTTGGCGAAGGGCACTTCCTGTTTGGCAAAGGAAGTTTGACGCTTCGCCACGGGCACGCCGTTTCACGAAAACTCACGATTCGCACAACTTTTCATCGTTAAGGTGTCTTGAGTATGCCGAGCGAACTTGGAGTTGATCCGATTAACCCCCTAGGAGGAGTTAGTTAAAGTGCGACCCGTGAAAACGGCCAAAAATGCGCCAAAACGCCACTAATTAGTCAAAATGGCTGACTTCCTGTTTGGTTTCGGACATGGCGCCAAGAGACTTTTTTGTGAGTCCGGACATGATACAGGTGTGTACCGATTTTCGTACGTGTAGGTGAAACCGTTTAGTGGGGCTGTTACGTTGAAATTTTGTAGGGGGCGCTGTTGAGCCATTAGGCCACGCCCCCTTTTGATTTTTTTTAAATACGGAATTTTTCGCCACTTGTGATGTGTGTGCAAAGTTGCGCAACTTTTCGAGTACGTTTGGCGCCTCAAAAACGCGATTTATTCGGGGGAATAAGAATAATCTTTACAATTACAATAGGGTCCTCACACACTGTGTGCTCGGGCCCTAATAAACATTGCAATTACAATAGGGTCCTCTCACACTGTGTGTGCTCGGGCCCTAAATATAATAACTACTGTTAATGATGGGAGTAAATCCACCTCACTGTGTATCATTAATCATCATTAATATAATAATACATTAAAAACACTTTAATGTAGTGAAAATAGCAGATCTACAAGCTCACAACACTATTTTCACTGCTTTTGTGTGACGATCTTGTATGATGTAAGGCATTCATTAAAACTATGAAGATAGGATATTTCTGTAACTATTATATGCATGATTATAGTTAATATAAAATACATCTCTATATATTCTATTATATGCATGATTATAGTTCATATAAAATATATCACTATATATTCTATTATATGCATGCATTATAGTTAATATGAAATATATCACTATATATTCTATTATAAGCATGATTATAGTTCATATAAAATATATCACTATATATTCTATTATATGCATGATTATAGTTAATATAAAATATATCACTATATATTCTATTATATGCATGATTATAGTTAATATAAAATATATCACTATATATTCTGGGTGATTTAACTTTTACTTAAGTTTATAAAGTTGAAATGTTTTTTATTTATTGCAGGTGATGAACTTTATGAACAAACTGGCTGGGAATGAATACGTTGGATTCAGTAACGCAACGTAAGTATTGTAACACACACACACACACACACGCACGCACGCGCGCACGCACGCACGCGCGCGCGCGCGCACACATACACACACACACACACACACACACACACACACACACACACACACACACACACACACACACACACACACACACACACACACACACACAATAATCTCTGGTGTGTTCCTCAGGTTTCAGTCAGAGAGAGAATCAGGAGACAGGAACTTTGCCATCGGATATTACCTGAAAGAGAAGAAAGTAAATATGATTATGATTATGAATATTATTATTGTTGTTATGCCACTGACCAGACCGGATAGATTATTGTTTTATTATTTAACCCATTGAGGCCTAGAATGATTTAATGTTTTAACTATTGAAACATAGCAGATCTACAAGCTTAATACAGCGCCGTGTAGATCTGCTATTTCGAGTCAATATATTCAAAGACAAATAATGGTTAAATTCATAAATTGGTTAAAATGTAAAGTGACACAGATTCAGGCCTGATAAATGGTTTAATCGAGCCTGGCATATCAATTAATTTAATACTGGCTAAACTTGTTGTATTTTATTATTATTTTATGTTTTTTTTTTACTTCTTTTTTTCTTAGTGTTTTCCAGAGGGAACGGACATGACGTCCATCCTGGACTTTTACTTCCAGGTAAACACACCTCACTTCCTGTTGACCTTAGTCTCACTTCCTGTTGACCTTAGTCTCACGAGGCCAGACTGTTGCCTCCGTGATTTGCAACCTGCTCCCGTCAACAGTCTGGGGCACGGAAATAGAAATGATGAGTGCGAGATAAAGCGGATGTGATGCAACCGCTCCCTTGGTGCAGTAGCAATAACATGTCCTACTGGAAGCGTTATGTCTCCTTTCAATATTTTTTGGGGCGTTATTTCCTCTTTCTCTGGTGTTGTTTGTGTTACCTCCCTGATGTTTTCAAATGTTTTCTTAAACTATACACTCATAACAAGAATAGGCCGCTCAAATGACTTTGTCTGTGCGAGTGTGTTTCTGTTATGTTTCCAATGGGACTACAGTTCATTAGAATGACTCTGTCTGTGCTAGTGTGTTTCTGTTATGTTTCCAATGGGACTACAGTTCATTAGAATGACTCTGTCTGTGCTAGTGTGTTTCTGTTAATTTTCCAATGGGACTACAGTTCATTAGAATGACTCTGTCTGTGCTAGTGTGTTTCTGTTATGTTTCCAATGGGACTACAGTTCATTAGAATGACTCTGTCTGTGCTAGTGTGCTTCTGTTATGTTTCCAATGGGACTACAGTTCATTAGATTGACTCTGTCTGTGCTATTGTGTTTCTGTTATGTTTCCAATGGGACTACAGTTCATTAGATTGACTCTGTCTGTGCTAGTGTGTTTCTGTTATGTTTCCAATGGGACTACAGTTCAGTGCAGCAGCTGCTACTTCCGATACTCGCCGTTCGGGAGCTGCCGTTCCAGACTCGATATAGCATTCTGAGATTGTGGAATAGTTGTCTGGCTACGCCAGACTATCTTGACCTGGAAGTGAACCCAGGGATCATACATTTTCCGGCCAAAAAATAAATCAATTGTCCATATTGTAATTATTGTCACATACAGTATGTGTGTACATTCACTGATAATTACACCTCGTTACGTTAGCACTGCCCTTCTTTCCACTTCATCACAGATGCAATCTGTTCCTGCTTTTATGCAAGGAACATCTACGAAAGGAAAAGTCACTGACGTCGTTTTCTCTACCCTGCAATTCCAGTCTGCAGATTCGTCACACTCTCTGTGGCAAACTCACACCGGAAGTTTAGTGAACACTATTTCTGAACGATAGAGACCTTTATAAAATACTCAGCTCAGGAATATAAAAGAAAACATGTCACACATTGTTTAATGCTTTGTTGCTTTTCGGTTGTACGCTGTTTGCCTGGTCCCAGCCAATAGACCCGCCCACTCTCTGAGTGGACTGCTTCTATTGGTCTGGTGTTGCATAATGAACCTCTACCTGCTCTGGTCTGAGGCAAGACCAGCCAATGAGAGTCAGAGCCTCGGAGGAGGGGGTGGGTCTAACTTTTGAAAATCAACAGAAACAGTGGAGGGAGGGGTGAGCTCACCAGAGCTCTTAATTGCTGCCTTTGAACTTCAAAGGAGGTTTTGCACACCTCGTTAGCATCAAAGACAACAACCTGTTTGATGCCTGTCATAGAGGGGAGGGGTAGGGGGGAATGTTTTTGTGTCCACACAAGTCAAACACAACCCCTCCCACCAGATCTCTTGTGATTGGGAATTTCACTCCCCTTTCAAATCTCTTGTCAATGGGACAATGTCAGACTCAAGCTCAGCGCAGACACTGTCTGGAAACCAAATATTGCGATACCTCCAAGACAGAAACTATACCTGCCGCTGTTTAGAACCTCAATAAAATGATGTACTGTGCACATCGAAAAGCAAGTGATTGTAAAAAATACCTGTGATATGTCTTCTTTTATATTCCTGAACAGATTCTATGACAAAGATCTCAGTGGTTCATAAACAGTGTTTGTTCATTAGCTGGTCCAGCAGGCTCCATTGAGGGCCAGTGAGAGCGTCATGGCGCATCACATTGAGGGCCAGTGAGAGCGTCATGGCGCATCACATTGAGGGCCAGTGAGAGCGTCATGGCGTATCACATTGAGGGCCAGTGAGAGCGTCATGGCGCATCACATTGAGGGCCAGTGAGAGCGTCATGGCGCATCACATTGAGGGCCAGTGAGAGCGTCATGGCGCATCACATTGAGGGCCAGTGAGAGCGTCATGGCGCATCACATTGAGGGCCAGTGAGAGCGTCATGGCGCATCGCATTGAGGGCCAGTGAGAGCGTCATGGCGCATCACATTGAGGGCCAGTGAGAGCGTCATGGCGCATCGCATTGAGGGCCAGTGAGAGCGTCATGGCGCATCACATTGAGGGCCAGTGAGAGCGTCATGGCGCATCGCAGCGGTCACTTGGCGTCTCTTCCTGGTAGACGTTGCTTGCTCTTATGCTGCTTTCAAACCCGGATGGTTTGTGCGGCGTGATTACGTACAAAGCAGTGTTGATTTTGACGACTAAAACTATGATGGCGACAGGCGAAAACGAAACAGGCGAAAACGAAATAAAAACTAAGCTTTGATGGCTAAAACTAAGACTAAATATATTGACAATTTCGTCAACAAAATAAAAACTAGACTAAAACGTTAGGGAGGGACTGGTGGAGAAGAAGAGTTTGGTTGCTCTCAACTGCTGCGACGTGTTGTGAGCTTGTAGATCTGCTATTTTCAGCACACAACCAAGTGTAAAATCAGTCATTACGATGCTATCAAGGCCTGCCAAAATACATTTTAGTCGCCTAAAATCTTATATTTAGTCAACTAAAATTAGACTAAAACTAATACTTTTCAGGTTACTAAATTATGACTAAAACTAAATGACATTTTATTAAAAAGACTATGACTAAAACTAAATCAAAATTTGCTGTCAAAAACAACACTGGTATTTTTTGAAGAATTTATTAGAAGTTTGCAATAGGAAAAAGTACAGTTTCATGACGGTACAAATCACTGGTACAAGGTCAACTAAAAGGAGATCCTAGAAAGCCGAGGCTTATTTCCACAGGAACCACACTTTAAGTATCTCATATAACATTGAAAGACAGACGGATAGAACATAGTATTTTATCTAGGATAATATCAGTTTCAAAAGCATCAAAGCAAACATCAAATACAAAGGCAGAAAAATAAAATGGTGGGGGGAGTATGGGGGCTTAGTACAAAGACGAGACGACACGCGACCGAGGGCAGTGCGAACGAACACTTCGGTATCTTCACCCCAGTTGTAAAAATCTAAGGACATTGTGAACATGATCTTTTGCACTTGTACTGCATTGTCTCTTACTAGAGTGTGTGTGTGTGTGCGTGTGCGTGTGCGTGTGCGCGTGCGCGTGCGTGTGCGTGTGTGTGTGTGTGTGTGTGTGTCTATTAGCTCTGCTCCATAGAGGTGACCTGTGAGAGTGCCAGTGTCATGGCGGCCACCCTGGCCAACGGAGGATTCTGTCCAATCACAGGAGAGCGAGTTCTGAGTCCTGAAGCAGTCAGAAACACTCTGAGTCTGATGCACTCCTGTGGAATGTATGACTTCTCTGGACAGTTCGCCTTCCATGTAAATATACACTCTATATACTCTATAACTCTATAACCTTAACCTAACCCTTACTATAGACACTCTGATAACCATAACCTAACCCTAGAGACACTCTGAGTCTGATGTACTCCTGTGGAATGTAAGTATTATTACTCTATTACTATAGAAATACTCTGTGTATTATTACTCTATTACTATAGACATACTCTGAGATGTACAACTTCAGTGGACAGTTTGCTTTCCATGTGAGTATTAAAGAAGTAGTTCACCCCCAAAATGACATTTTTTCTATTGATTAGTCATGACATGGAGACTAGAGTTCAATAATATTTTTAGTTTTTTGTCACATTCCTAAGACAAAACATTGAGTCGAGTGAATTTACCCCCGTTGATTCCGGATGGGGACCCGTTTCGAAACGGGTCCCCATCCGGAACGAATGGGGGAAAATTTATTGTTATCACATTTTTGTCTTAGGAATGTGACAAAAATCTAAAAATATTATTGAACTCTAGTCTCCATGGCATGACTAATCAATAGAAAAAAAGTCATTTTGGGGGTGAACTACTCCTTTAATACTAACTAGAAATACTGTTCCTACGAGACAGTGTGGGCTCGCTCCAAGCCAAAGAATAATAGTATTCACGTTATTCCTGGCCCCGCCCCCGGCTTCCTGTTCATATCCTGAAAGAGGCGGAGGCTGAAAAAGCTGGCCTGAAAAACATCATTTGGTTTCCTGTTGTCCTTGCATTAAAGTGTCAGTAGTTGGCGTTCTGGGCTCTGAATGTACCTGGGTTGCCATGGCTGCTTATTATTATTTTTTTTCCTAAATTTTTATCCCACGATTTTTGTAACCCATTTTTTCACCCAGTGCCAATTGCCTATGTAATCCTGGGCTCTGCTCTCCCTCTGCCAACCTGGGGAGAGCCCCGAACTGAGCTAACCCTAACCCTAACCCTCTCCCTCTGCCAACCTGGGGAGACAACGGACTGAGCTCATGCTTCCTTCCTTCAGGATGTACAGGCTACACACACACACAATGCTATGGCAAAACGCTGAGGAGAAATGGCTACAGACACACACAAAGCCACTCTATGGAGCGGTTTACCACCGCTTAAAAAGTCATTTTGGGGGTGAACTACTCCTTTAATGAAGACATTACCAAGAGCACTCTATACCAAACTCTGCTGACATCACCAGGAATGCTGGTCTCTCATTGGCTGTAGGGGGACACCTACATACATTCCCAGCCATTCCAGGGCCTTGTGACAACGTTTTGAGAAGAATAAACTTGATAGATGAAGATTTAGGAGAACATACGTGTTCCGCTTTCAGAGAGACCACAAATATCACTAACAAGTAAAGCGCTGTACTGGCGTCAGGTCGCTCTGAAACAACACTAAGTTTAATAGTCCAGGTGTTTCGGGCAGTATTTTGATGGAATCGTGCACTTTATGAAAGAAGCATGAAATTTGGCACACAGTTAGAACATGCCATATGGAACATTTTTGGCTATAGGGGCATCGCAGATTTGTCTTGGGAAACTTTTGGTAGCCAATAAAAGTTGGGCTCTCATAGAGAGTAGCATGTGAGGGGTCAAACTAGGTGTTTTTCGGGATTCTGAATCCAATGCAAGCATTTGTTTTGCCCGAACAACATTCCTTGGGCTAAAAACGGCCCCCATAAAACTATGGTTTAGTGATGAGTCATCACTTTTCACAGTTTTGTCAGGGCCGTTTTTCAGAAAGGAACGTTTTTCGTGCAAAACAAATGCTTGCATTGGATTCAGAATCCCGAAAAAGACAAATCTGCGATGGCCCTATAGCCAAAAATGTGCCAAATGTCATGCTTCTTTCATAAAGTGCACGATTTTTGCCCAAAATGCTCGGACTATAAGAAATGAGGCTCTTCTAGGCTGTCCTAAACCTCAGTGAATCTTTATGTTTTAAATTAAGTAAATCTTATTTCCAAAGCTAACTGTCTGTCTCTCTCTCTACCTGTCTGTCTGTCTGTCTGTCTGTCTGTCTGTCTCTCTCTCTCTCTCTCTCTCTCTCTCAGGTGGGTCTCCCTGCCAAGTCGGGCGTGGCAGGAGGCATCCTATTGGTTGTTCCCAACGTGATGGGCATCATGTGCTGGAGCCCCCCGCTGGACAAACTGGGGAACAGCGTGAGAGGAATCCAGTTCTGCACGGTAACTAAATAAATATCTACTTCTACCACCTTTTGTGGTCACATTGGATTCTGATTGGCTTAAAACAGTGGTAAATCAGTCAACAACCTTGAGTTGGCTCATGGACCCCGCCCACTGTTGTGTTGCAGTTGTAACATTTCAAGTTACAACTGTGTTTTCTTTCATTTATATGGTAGACGTGGTAGAAAAGCAATTTACCATTCGAGGGTCATGGGTTGTTTGCTGATTTACCAGGCACTCGCCTCGTGCCACAACCCTGAAACAGTGGTAAATCAGCCAACAACCCACTCCCTCTCATGGTAAATGGCTTACATATTATATTATTAGTGTTGTAGGACTCGAGTCAATGACTCGTCTCCAGTCAGGACTCCAATTCTCCTCTCGGAGGATGATTTGACTCGGTCTTGACTCGGTCTCAAACTAAGGGACTAAAGGCTCTTCCCCAAACGGTGTCCACTCCAGTCAAGAGTCAAGAGTCTTTTCATGAATGAACTAGTAGATGATTTGTGTAAATGGTTTTGTAAGTCCGGAAAATGTGTCAATCTTGCCCATGACGTAATACATAAATGTATCTTCTTCATTTTGCTACATTTAACTCATCTGACGCCGATCCCGCGATATCTTGCGAAATATTAAGATTTACCTAGAGTGCCGATCCCGCGATGTCGTGGGCTATATACTGTATATACAGTAAAGCTGGCAAAGGGCTACCTACAGTACCGTCCGTTGGAAAGTGCTGGCACGGGTGGACTCGCCGATTCATCATCATCGCGCATCCACGTGCACACAATAGTGCATCCATAACATGGAAGCCAACGGTCTTTCTCATCTTTGATGTCCATTTTCTCCAAAAAACACTTTTGATGCCAAGGATGGCATTGGATTCTCGCTAAAATAGCAAAAGTATAAAGGGATCCATCTTCCACTCCTGTTTACATCTGGACCAGAACTACTTCCTGGTGAATCGCAAAGATCGTCAAGTAGGAATTGTGAGCTCGATCTACTTCCGGCCTTCAAAATAAACATTTAACCCTTTCATGTCTGGAGCAGCAAATGGGTTAACTTACAAATGCAAAGAAAAGGGATAACAACCACCGATTGTTTTCTCACAACTTTCGTTTCTGCATAGCACTGTGTTCGATCTGTCTGTCATTCAATTTTATATGAATTAAAAAAGGATCGCAATTTAGGCTTTTTTTAGGTGTTTATCCTTTTAGTTGACCTTGTAGCAGTGAACTGTACCGTCATGAAACTGTACCTTTTCCTATGCAATACAATAGAGTCTTCAATCAATCAATCAATCAATATTCCGTCTGTCTTGCAGGACCTGGTGTCTCTGTGTAACTTCCACAACTATGACAATCTGAGACATTTTGCCAAGAAACTGGACCCCCGCAGAGAGGGGGGGGACCAGAGGGTGAGCACTGACGCACGCACGCACGCACGCACGCGCGCACACACACACACACACACACACACACACACACACACACACACACACACACACACACACACACACACACACACACACACACACACACACACATCCATTCATTGGCCTTGTCATTCAAGGCACACATTGCATCAGTCACCGGTCCTGTAGGTTCACACTCTATAACATCTGTAGAATCAGACCCTTCCTCACCCAGCTACCCAGCTCCTCATCCAGACATCTGTCATATTATATATATTATATATTCACAAACACACACAATAAGTTACTGAATAAATAAATAAATAAAACAATGGTGTGTGTGTGTGTGTATGTGTGCGTGTGCGTGTGCGTGTGCGTGCGTGCGTGCGTGCGTGCGTGCGTGCGTGCGTGTGCGTGCGTGCGTGTGCGCGTGCGTGCGTGCGTGCGTGCGTGTGTGTGTGTGTGTGTGTGTGTGTGTGTGTGTGTGTGTGTGTGCGTGTGTGTGTGTGTGTGTGCATTCAGGTGAAGTCAGTGATCAACCTGTTGTTCGCTGCCTACACAGGAGACGTCTCCGCTCTGAGAAGGTTGGTGGTTGAACTCCTCATGCTCTTCTCTGTGTCTTCATTATGTAATAGTGGAGGAAACAAAGACCAAACGTTTCATTATGTAATAGTGGAGGAAACAAAGACCAAACGTTTCATTATGTAATAGTGGAGGAAAACAAAGACCAAACGTTTCATTATGTAATAGTGGAGGAAAACAAAGACCAAACGTTTCATTATGTAATAGTGGAGGAAAACAAAGACCAAACGTTTCATTATGTAATAGTGGAGGAAAACAAAGACCAAACGTTTCATTATGTAATAGTGGAGGAAAACAAAGACCAAACTTCATTATGTAATAGTGGAGGAAAACAAAGACCAAACGTTTCATTATGTAATAGTGGAGGAAAACAAAGACCAAACGTTTCATTAAGTAATAGTGGAGGAAAACAAAGACCAAACGTTTCATTATGTAATAGTGGAGGAAAACAAAGACCAAACGTTTCATTATGTAATAGTGGAGGAAAACAAAGACCAAACGTTTCATTATGTAATAGTGGAGGAAAACAAAGACCAAACGTTTCATTATGTAATAGTGGAGGAAACAAAGACCAAACTTCATTATGTAATAGTGGAGGAAAACAAAGACCAAACGTTTCATTATGTAATAGTGGAGGAAAACAAAGACCAAACGTTTCATTATGTAATAGTGGAGGAAAACAAAGACCAAACGTTTCATTATGTAATAGTGGAGGAAAACAAAGACCAAACGTTTCATTATGTAATAGTGGAGGAAAACAAAGACCAAACGTTTCATTATGTAATAGTGGAGGAAAACAAAGACCAAACGTTTCATTATGTAATAGTGGAGGAAAACAAAGACCAAACGTTTCATTATGTAATAGTGGAGGAAACAAAGACCAAACTTCATTATGTAATAGTGGAGGAAAACAAAGACCAAACGTTTCATTATGTAATAGTGGAGGAAAACAAAGACCAAACGTTTCATTATGTAATGTAATAGTGGAGGAAAACAAAGACCAAACGTTTCATTATGTAATAGTGGAGGAAAACAAAGACCAAACGTTTCATTATGTAATAGTGGAGGAAAACAAAGACCAAACGTTCCATTATGTAATAGTGGAGGAAAACAAAGACCAAACGTTTCATTATGTAATAGTGGAGGAAAACAAAGACCAAACGTTTCATTATGTAATAGTGGAGGAAAACAAAGACCAAACGTTTCATTATGTAATAGTGGAGGAAAACAAAGACCAAACGTTTCATTATGTAATAGTGGAGGAAAACAAAGACCAAACGTTTCATTATGTAATAGTGGAGGAAAACAAAGACCAAACGTTTCATTATGTAATAGTGGAGGAAAACAAAGACCAAACGTTTCATTATGTAATAGTGGAGGAAAACAAAGACCAAACGTTTCATTATGTAATAGTGGAGGAAAACAAAGACCAAACGTTTCATTATGTAATAGTGGAGGAAAACAAAGACCAAACGTTTCATTATGTAATAGTGGAGGAAAACAAAGACCAAACGTTTCATTATGTAATAGTGGAGGAAAACAAAGACCAAACGTTTCATTATGTAATAGTGGAGGAAAACAAAGACCAAACGTTTCATTATGTAATAGTGGAGGAAAACAAAGACCAAACGTTTCATTATGTAATAGTGGAGGAAAACAAAGACCAAACGTTTCATTATGTAATAGTGGAGGAAAACAAAGACCAAACGTTTCATTATGTAATAGTGGAGGAAACAAAGACCAAACTTCATTATGTAATAGTGGAGGAAAACAAAGACCAAACGTTTCATTATGTAATAGTGGAGGAAACAAAGACCAAACTTCATTATGTAATAGTGGAGGAAAACAAAGACCAAACGTTTCATTATGTAATAGTGGAGGAAAACAAAGACCAAATGTTTCATTATGTAATAGTGGAGGAAAACAAAGACCAAACGTTCCATTATGTAATAGTGGAGGAAAACAAAGACCAAACGTTTCATTATGTAATAGTGGAGGAAAACAAAGACCAAACGTTTCATTATGTAATAGTGGAGGAAAACAAAGACCAAACGTTTCATTATGTAATAGTGGAGGAAAACAAAGACCAAACGTTTCATTATGTAATAGTGGAGGAAAACAAAGACCAAACGTTTCATTATGTAATAGTGGAGGAAAACAAAGACCAAACGTTTCATTATGTAATAGTGGAGGAAAACAAAGACCAAACTTCATTATGTAATAGTGGAGGAAAACAAAGACCAAACTTCATTATGTAATAGTGGAGGAAAACAAAGACCAAACTTCATTATGTAATAGTGGAGGAAAACAAAGACCAAACTTCATTATGTAATAGTGGAGGAAAACAAAGACCAAACTTCATTATGTAATAGTGGAGGAAAACAAAGACCAAACGTTTCATTATGTAATAGTGGAGGAAAACAAAGACCAAACGTTTCATTATGTAATAGTGGAGGAAAACAAAGACCAAACGTTTCATTATGTAATAGTGGAGGAAAACAAAGACCAAACGTTTCATTATGTAATAGTGGAGGAAAACAAAGACCAAACTTCATTATGTAATAGTGGAGGAAAACAAAGACCAAACTTCATTATGTAATAGTGGAGGAAAACAAAGACCAAACGTTTCATTATGTAATAGTGGAGGAAAACAAAGACCAAACGTTTCATTATGTAATAGTGGAGGAAAACAAAGACCAAACGTTCCCGGGTAGAACAAAACAGGACATAGCTTTATCGTTTGATGACGTCATCACATCACACACAACCCCCCTATTATTTTGGGGGGTCCCTAGATGATTAACTAAACCGATTCAGGCCGGGTACACATTTTAGTGTATGGGAGGGGCTTACAGTACATGTACAGTATGTATCAACATACACACATTGTTTTTTTAGGCTAATTTCTGATTTGGGCCTAACTATAGGTTAGGCCTAAATGGGTTAATGTGAAACATTGTTTTCTCTCTCAACAGTAAACAAACCAACATACAGTTTGAGTGTATAGAGGGTATCTGCACATTTCTAAAGTGACGATTTAAGGACTTTCTAATACCTCTAAAATGACAAATTAAACACTGTCCAAATTGTCAAATATATAGAGGCAGAAATTGTGAAAATAGCCGATCTACATGAGTGGACTTGTTGTGAGCGGACTTGTGTAATGAAGTCGACTGAAATGCCTATCCTGAAAGATGGAGTTCAGAGTCAATCCTTTGTCATTTTCTACCTGCTGGTTGTTTTTACCTCATACTTGCACAGATGGTCTACAGGCAGTGTCCTTACATCCCAAAACAATCAGAATGCAAACATGTGGTTCTGTTTTGAATCAGCAGCCTTTTATAGAAGGACTTTCTATAGGCTGACATTACATTTCTAAGGAAATGTTCCGCTGTAATGCTGGTGATAATCTTCTATAAGGAGTAGAACAAAACCTGACTCGGAATCCATAAGGAAGTGTTGATCAAATAGAATACATTTTATGTTAACTGCATCCTTTATTTCTCGCTTCAAGTATTTTAAACACATTCTGGAGAGCAACGTAGTTATAAATGTCGCTGTGTGTTTGTTTACATGGCTGACATGTTGGATACAGCACAACATTCACACAGTGCAGCCTGCCTGCAGCAGGTGTTCTGAGCCTTTGATGAGGCAGTGGTCTGTTTTAGAGCGGAGCGGTCGTTATACAGCAAATTACATCCTGCACATAATTCTACTTTCATTCAAATTCTGGACTTGTGATTCTGAGATAGGTGGGTTACCAGTCTAATGGTTGTTATAACAATGTGATTCTGAGATAGGTGGGTTACCAGTCTAATGGTTGTTATAACGATGTGATTCTGAGATAGGTGGGTTACCAGTCTAATGGTTGTTATAACGATGTGATTCTGAGATAGGTGGGTTACCAGTCTAATGGTTGTTATAACGATGTGATTCTGAGATAGGTGGGTTACCAGTCTAATGGTTGTTATAACGATGTGATTCTGAGATAGGTGGGTTACCAGTCTAATGGTTGTTATAACGATGTGATTCTGAGATAGGTGGGTTACCAGTCTAATGGTTGTTATAACGATGTGATTCTGAGATAGGTGGGTTACCAGTCTAATGGTTGTTATAACGATGTCCACAATATGTTTTTGATGGGGTGTTGTTAAAATGTATGTTGACATGACACACTGACTATAAAATAAAAACATGGCTCTTACCCGGTGATTTCCAAAAGGTCGCTGACCCCTGTTATCCAGAAATAACTCACAGCTGATTTCAGGGATTGACCAATCAGAATCAAGCATTCAAACAAGCTGTGTAATAAGGTGGTTCTTCTCTCAGTGCACTGAGTGACATCACCACCCTGTCCAGCCTGAGAGAGACTATGGCCTCTATTAGACGAAAACAGGCTTCACTATAAACGGCTAAGAGCCGTTTAGTTTTCATTTTTTATGTGGTCTTTAGATGAAAACGCAATTTGTCCATAAACGCGGTAATTTGCATGCCAGGTCGCTAGGTGGCGCATGTCGCCATGACCGCACTGCCCAAGTTCCGTTCTCTGGTCCTCCTCAGTAGAGATGGGATTTATGGCTCTTTGAAGTGAGCCGAATCTCTGGGATCCGTTCCTTTCAAAGAGCCGTTCAAAAGACTGGCTCATTCTAGTCACTAGTTGTAGTTACTTTGTAGATTTTGATTATAATTATCACTTATACATTAACCCTATATACATTTATTTCGGACATAATAGGTAGCCTACATAGGCCTACCTGCCATTTGAAAATAGCCGATCTACAAGCTGTGAGCTTGTAGATCTGCTATTTTCAAATGTTTTTTTCTCCCTACATTTTATTCATTGGAAAAATTGTGAAATGGAACATTTTGCATAATGAGTACTTTCTAGCTACTATTAGTAGCCTACTTTAACTACATTTTGATACCAATACTTTGATATTTTTACTCAAGTAGCCTACATTTTTTATTCTAAACTTCAACTTGTGGCAGAGTATTTCTACATTGTTGTACCTTTCCCACCACTGTTGTTCATTAGAAAGGAACGGCTCCCTATACTGCAAACCGGATCCCATCGTTCATATCAAAGAGCCGTTGAAAAGACTCGATTCGTTCGCGAACATCCCGCCTCTACTCCTCAGTCAGTCAACACAACTCACTGCCGTCACACAGCACAGGCAGACTGGCTGGCTGGCTAACTAAAAATGCTTAAAAAGTTTGTTCCAGACGGTCGGAACAGACACATGTACCATACACACTCCGGGACTATATTTATTCCTTATGATACGATACAGAAAAAGGCGTTCACTTCACGTTTCGTTTCAACACAGAGGACTGGAGTCAATGCCTTTACTGCAGCTTATGGAGGGGGTACATACAGACGGCGACGAGCTATAGATGTTGGATCGAGTCATGATTCAGCGTCGGCTATTTTTGCAGTTGTCTGCTATTTTCACAACTTGTGAGCTTGTAGGTCGGCTATTTTCACAACGCACCGCGACGCGTTGTGAGCTTGTAGATCGGCTATTATCACAACGCACCGCGACGCGTTGTGAGCTTGTAGATCGGCTATTATCACAACGCACCGCGACGCGCTGTGAGCTTGTAGATCGGCTATTTTCACAAGCACCGCGACGCGTTGTTGTGAGCTTGTAGATCGGCTATTTTCAAATAGCTACGGTATAAATTAGGGCTAACGTTAGCAAAAATGTACTTAATAGTTACTTTAGTTTACACCACTGGGACAGCCCTAGGACGTCCCACATCTTATCATTTTCAGTGGTTTGCTGCGTTTACGGTATTTAGATGAAAGCGGGAGATACAAAGCGTTTTTACCTATTCCACTTTCAGAGGGGGGTTCACTTTGTTACGGTTTCACCCCCCGAAGACGCCATTTTCGTCTAAATGACCCCCCACAAACGAATATAAACCATTACGTTTACAGTGAACCGCGTTTTCGTCTAATAGGGGCCTAAGACAACTCACATTTTACTGTGTGTGTGTGTGTGTGTGTGTGTGTGTGTGTGTGTGTGTGTGTGTGTGTGTGTGTGTGTGTGTGTGTGTGTATGTACTGTGTGTGTGTGTGTGTGTGTGTGTGTGTGTGTGTGTGTGTGTGTGTGTGTGTGTGTGTGTGTGTGTGTGTGTGTGTGTGTGTGTGTGTGTGTGCGCGCGTGTGTGTGTGTGTATGTACTGTGTGTGTGTGTGTGTGTAGGTTTGCTCTGTCCTCCATGGACATGGAACAGAGAGACTATGACTCCAGAACTGCTCTACATGTGGCTGCAGCTGAAGGTAAGCAACTGCTTATGACTGGTTATGACTGGTTCTGACTGCTTATAACTGGTTATGACTGGTTAAAAAAAAGGCGGAACCAGGGTGGGACAAGGCAGAAAGAGCCTGGATCAATAAGCAGGATCCATAAGATATAAGGTGCTCATTATTGATACAAATTAACAAGCTGCTTCCCTAGTTCTGACTGGTTACTGGTTATAACTTCTGACTGGTTACTGGTTCTGACTGGTTACTAGTTCTGACTGGTTACTGGTTATAACTTCTGACCGGTTACTAGTTCTGACTGTCTTAAGCCCTTATCAGAGTCCAGGGTGAAGAGCCTATCACCGTATATTTTAGGTGATCAGCTATCCACCTAAAGTGAGAAAACAAGTGGAGGCCATCATAGTCAGTCACGGTGAAGTCCTATCACTGTGACTGACTGGTCTAGATCGACCAATCAGTGAACGGGGTGACGGGCCGATCTGTCTGATAGTAAAAACAGAGAGATGTGTCGGGGCTCGCGGTGGAAAGCTCTTCACCGCGAGTAATGACGTAATGTTGTAGTTTTATGACTTGAAAAGACTACACTGCGGTGGATAGCTTATCACCGCGGTGCCGACTATGATAGGGCCTTTACAGTCGTGTTCTGAATACATTGAACTGAGAAAGGGCAAGCCCCCAGATACAGTGTGTGTGTGTGTGTGTGTGTGTGTGTGTGTGTGTGTGTGTGTGTGTGTGTGTGTGTGTGTGTGTGTGTGTGTGTGTGTGTTCCAGGTCATGCAGAGGTCGTGCGCTTCCTGCTAGAAGCGTGTAAAGTCAACGTTGTTCCCAAAGACAGGTAATGATTGGTTACTACTGGTTAAAGACAGGTAATGATTGGTTACTACTGGTTAAAGACAGGTAATGATTGGTTACTACTGGTTAAAGACAGGTAATGATTGGTTACAACTGGTTAAAGACAGGTAATGATTGGTTACAACTGGTTAAAGACAGGTAACGATTGGTTACAACTGGTTAAAGACAGGTAATGATTGGTTACTACTGGTTAAAGACAGGTAATGATTGGTTACAACTGGTTAAAGACAGGTAATGATTGGTTACAGCTGGTTAAAGACAGGTAATGATTGGTTACTACTGGTTAAAGACAGGTAATGATTGGTTACTACTGGTTAAAGACAGGTAATGATTGGTTACTACTGGTTAAAGACAGGTAATGATTGGTTACAACTGGTTAAAGACAGGTAATGATTGGTTACAACTGGTTAAAGACAGGTAATGATTGGTTACTACTGGTTAAAGACAGGTAATGATTGGTTACTACTGGTTAAAGACAGGTAATGATTGGTTACAACTGGTTAAAGACAGGTAATGATTGGTTACAACTGGTTAAAGACAGGTAATGATTGGTTACAACTGGTTAAAGACAGGTAATGATTGGTTACAACTGGTTAAAGACAGGTAATGATTGGTTACTACTGGTTAAAGACAGGTAATGATTAGTTACAACTGGTTAAAGACAGGTAATGATTGGTTACAACTAGTTAAAGACAGGTAATGATTGGTTACAACTGGTTAAAGACAGGTAATGATTGGTTACAACTGGTTAAAGACAGGTAATGATTGGTTACAACTGGTTAAAGACAGGTAATGATTGGTTACTACTGGTTAAAGACAGGTAATGATTGGTTACAACTGGTTAAAGACAGGTAATGATTGGTTACAACTGGTTAAAGACAGGTAATGATTGGTTACAACCAGGCTGGGGAGGAGGAGCTAGCAGCGAGTATCTGAGGCTTCAGAATAGCTGGGGAGAATCTGGTCAAAAATCATCAATTTCGTGCACTTGGTGCAAAGTTTTTGATATTTGGTATGGTGTTAGATATGGGTATAAGGTTTTCAAAAACCATCGCAAACAAGTTGGGCTCGCCCCCTAGTGGTCTGTTTGCAATGAATCACATATTCGATACATCAGTATATGATTGAAACCCCAAATAATTGATAAAAGAGATTTTTCAATGGATTCTGTTACTATTAGGTATGATAAACAACATACTAAAAAATCTGGGAAAAATAACTACCGGAAAGGCACCATTTTCAAGATGGCGTCCACGATGGCTACCGGGAGCAGAAATGTCCATAAACTGGGTTTTAATGTGTAAAAATTCATAATAAATCTGCACTTGGTGAAGAGTTTTTGATTTTTGGTATGGTGTTAGGTATGGGTATAAGGTTTTCAAAAACCATCGCAAACAAGTTGGGCTCGCCCCCTAGTGGTCTGTTTGCAATGAATTCAATAGTAGATCTGTCAGTATATGGTTGAAACCCAAAATAATTGATAAAAGAGATTTTTCAATGGATTCTGTTACTATTAGGTATGATAAACAACATACTAAAAAATCTGGGAAAAATAACTACCGGAAAGGCACCATTTTCAAGATGGCGTCCACGATGGCTACCGGGAGCAGAAATGTCCATAAACTGGGTTTTAATGTGTAAAAATTCATAATAAATCTGCACTTGGTGAAGAGTTTTTGATTTTTGGTATGGTGTTAGGTATGGGTATAAGGTTTTCAAAAACCATCGCAAACAAGTTGGGCTCGCCCCCTAGTGGTCTGTTTGCAATGAATTCAATAGTAGATCTGTCAGTATATGGTTGAAACCCAAAATAATTGATAAAAGAGATTTTTCAATGGATTATGTTACTATTGGGTATGATAAACAACATACTAAAAGTTTAGGGAAAAATAACTACCAGAAAGCCATCATTTTCAAGATGGCGTCCACGATGGCTGCCGGGAGCTAAAAATGCCTATTTAATGTGTAAAAATTCATATAAAATATGCCCTTGGTAACTAGATTTTACATTTTGACATGGTGTTGGGTATGGGTATAAGGTTTTCAAAAACTATCGCAAACAAGTTGGGCTCACACCCTAGTGGTCTACAATATACTGACCTATCTAATATTTGATTCATTGCAAACAGACCACTAGGGGGCGAGCCCAACTTGTTTGCGATGGTTTTTGAAAACCTTATACCCATACCTAACACCATACCAAAAATCAAAAACTCCTCACCAAGTGCAGATTTATTATGATTTTTTACACATTAAAACCCAGTTCATAGGCATTTTCAGCTCCCGGCAGCCATCGTGGACGCCATCTTGAAAATGGTGCCTTTCCGGTAGATATTTTTTCTTGAATTTTTAGTATGTTGTTTATCATACCCAATAGTAACAGAATCCATTGGAAAATCTCTTTCATCAATTATTTGGGGTTTGAACCATATACTGATGTATCTAATATTTGATTCATTGCAAACAGACCACTAGGGGGCGAGCCCAATTTGTTTGCGATGGTTTTTGAAAACCTTATACCCATACCTAACACCATACCTAACACCATACCTAACACCATACCAAACACCATACCTAACACCATACCTAACACCATACCTAACACCATACCAAACACCATACCTAACACCATATCTAACACCATACCTAACACCATACCTAACACCATACCTAACACCATACCTAACACTACCTAACACCATACCTAACACCATACCTAACACCATACCTAACACCATACCTAACACTACCTAACACCATACCTAACACCATACCTAACACCATACCTAACACCATACCTAACACCATACCTAACACTACCTAACACCATACCTAACACCATACCAAACACCATACCTAACACCATACCTAACACCATACCTAACACCATACCTAACACCATACCTAACACTACCTAACACCATACCTAACACCATATCTAACACCATACCTAACACCATACCTAACACCATACCCATACCTAACACCATACCTAACACCATACCTAACACCATACCCATACCTAACACCATACCTAACACCATACCTAACACCATACCTAACACCATACCCATACCTAACACCATACCTAACACCATACCTAACACCATACCTAACACCATACCTAACACCATACCCATACCTAACACCATACCTAACACCATACCTAACACCATACCTAACACCATACCCATACCTAACACCATACCTAACACCATACCTAACACCATACCTAACACCATACCTAACACCATACCCATACCTAACACCATACCTAACACCACACTAGAAACCAAGAGAAAGCAAGGCGTATTTAAAGGAGCCTTCACTACTGGAGGGGAGATTTGATTGGAGTATGACATCATCATGACATCATGACAGTGTGATGCTGCTGTAAACATTGATTGGAGTATGACAGTGTGATGCTGCTGTAAACATTGATTGGAGTATGACAGTGTGATGCTGCTGTAAACATTGATTGGAGTATGACAGTGTGATGCTGCTGTAAACATTGATTGGAGTATGACAGTGTGATGCTGCTGTAAACATTGATTGGAGTATGACAGTGTGATGCTGCTGTAAACATTGATTGGAGTATGACAGTGTGATGCTGCTGTAAACATTGATTGGAGTATGACAGTGTGATGCTGCTGTAAACATTGATTGGAGTATGACAGTGTGATGTTGCTGTAAACATTGATTGGAGTATGACAGTGTGATGCTGCTGTAAACATTGCGGAAAAAGTGCCATCGACGTCACACTATACAGGAAAATAATACACAAATAAATGTGCTTTAAGTAGCATGTGAGGGGTCAAACGAGGGGTTCTTCATGATTCTGAATCCATTGCAAGCATTTGTTTTGCATGAAAAACCCTGAGGTCGTAAGTCACCCTGAGGTGTCTTACTAGTAAATCAAATGCATTATTATTATTATTATGCTGTTTGAATCAGAATATACTTGTTCAGGTTCCATGTAAAGTAAATCAGTTGTGTATGAATGAATGAATAAATGTTGTCCATGGTGTGTTGTTCTCCTCTCGGCCACCAGGTGGGGCAACACCCCCATGGACGAGGCGGTGCACTTCGGACATCACGACATCGTGACCATCCTCAGAGATTACCACGCCCACCTCCCCCAGAGCCCCGCCCCCGCCTGCCCCGAGACCGCCCAGAACAACCTGGACGGCATGCTCTGATCTGATTGGTCTAGACTGACTTTACCCCCCCCCCCCCCCCCCCCCCCCGAAACGGACCCCTCTTCTGAAGTACAACGCACTGTAGGGGTGTGTGTGTGCGTGCGTGCGTGCGTGCGTGCGTGCGTGCGCGTTGTGCTCAGAGAAAGTGCCGCAAGTAGCGAAACATATTGCACAAATTAAGGAAATGCGTTGTTTATTTACTTTTATTTAAAGGACAACTTTGTTTGTTTTTTACAACAAGGGTTCATATTTTAGATTGTAATTAGAGTAAAGAAAAGGTGATTGTTAAAATGTCTTCATTTGCTTCGTTCTATTGTTTTATCGCGTTTACCGTGCTAAAATGTGGGGCATGCGTACGCACGGGGGCATGCGTACAAGTGGCTAAATATGTCTTTTTAAACACAATAAGCCAGCAGTTTCTTTATTGCTATTTACAGTAACACTTCTAGCCCCCATAAGTCACATCCAACCATGAAAGGTTGTGTTGTATCTTGGGAATGGGCTTATTCTGTGTAAAATGACATATTTAGCCACTTGTACGCATGCCCCCAACCACTGAAATAAGAATCTCTAAAACAATAGAAAGAAGTAAATGAAATCAATTTAACACTCATCTTTTATATTCTTTAATTACAATCTAAAATATGAACCCTTGTTGTAAAAAACTAAAGTTGTCCTTTAACTCATTCCCTGCCAGGCCCGATAGTCCCGAGATTATTCCAATGTCTTTCCCCGCCAGGCCCGATAGTCCCGAGAATTTAAAAAAAAAAAAAAAAAAAAAGAAATTTTTTCAAAAAAAAAAATTTTTCAAAAAATTTTTTGGACCCCAAAAAATGGAGTAGGCATGATAGCAATCGCGAAATTGCATGTTTAACCCCCATAGCAACCCCATCTTTCAAGCATGGCAGCCATTTTGGCAGCCATCTTTGTTAAACATAGTGGCTGTTATCTCATGAATGCCTGAACGGATTTCCATTCGGATTTTTTTGTTTGAAAGCTGTGAGCAATGTGGACACACGTGGTGCATTATCTAGGCATGGGTGTGCATGATCCGTGCACATCCAATTACATGGAAGTCTATGGAGACGAATGGCAGGTGGGAGTACGGAGGTATGTTAAAATGGCGGTCAATGTGTTAAGTTGACAAATCCACTCATCTGTGGAGATCCCAACACCATCATTTCTCCCTTAAACAACCCATTTAGGCCTAGAATTATTGAATGCTTTAACTATTGAAAAATAGCAGATATACAAGCTCACAGCGCGGCATCAAGTGCTGCGCTGCAAGCTTGCAGATCTGCTATTATAGTAATAGTTAAAGCATAAAATAATAATACACAATAATGTGTACCCGTTCTGAATGGGTTAACTTAATTCCTTCTGCTCTTGTTTTAACGTTAATATTAGAGATTATTTAAAATCGTTATCTTGCGTCACATTTTGATCGGAGTCACAAAGTGTGTTGTTGTGTGATGTGTGTTGTTTGCTGCTGGTTTTTGTACTGGATGTATTTAATAGAAAAACACTGAAGAACACTTGATTAGTTTGTTCTCCCACAGTCAACGTGTAAATTATATTTCCATCCAAATGTTTCAAACATCGACTGTAAAACATAACGCGACGCCACTTGTTTCTTGAAGCCTGTTTTTCAGCGATTGTAAATCTGCCATCTTTCTACGTCCGACTGGAGGGAGGGCGGGGCTTCACTCTGTAGAACCAATAGAGCAGGGGTTTTCAAAGTGGGTGACGGGGCACCCTGGGGTGCCGTGACGGCAGTCCAGGGGTGCCGCGAGATCATTTGATAATATTTGGAATTTATTTGGTCACTTGAAAAAATATTTAGTATCATTTTAAACTTGAAGTACAGTTATGTTCAGTCAGTTCTAACCAACATGGCTGTTATCTCAACGTTTTCCTCACAACACTAAAATGTCTTGTCTGTCGGGCAGAAACCTCGCATCTCCAAGTTTCAAAAGTGTACGTCTTTTGGTAAAGCAAAGCCCTGCTTCATCATACAAGACTGTCGCACAAAACTAGTGAAAACAGTAGATCTACAAGCACACAACGCAACACGATGCGAGGAGTTTTTTACTATTTTGAAAAACATTTTTAAATGGTTCAAATAGCTGATCGATCAGCTATTTGAAGTATTTTAAAATGTTTTTCAAAATAGTAGAAAAGGCAAATACTGCGGCATGGGCATGCTGGACCTCCAGAAGGCGTGTGTTGATGGAACCAAATGGACCCTTACAGCTCTGTGACTCTGAGAGTGTACAAATGGAACCAAATGGACCCTTACAGCTCTGTAACTCTGAGAGTGTACACATGGAACCAAATGGACCCTTACAGCTCTGTGACTCTGAGAGTGTACAAATGGAACCAAATGGACCCTTACAGCTCTGTGACTCTGAGAGTGTACAAATGGAACCAAATGGACCCTTACAGGTCTGTAACCAAATGGATTTTTTATCAAACTACAGCTGTAAACACTGCCTTTAAAAAGGTTTGCTTTAAACCAGCGGCGGTGACATTTGGATGGAAATATAAGAGTTTTGTCAAGTTTTGTTGGTCTGTTGAAAGCACATTTAGAGATCTATTTAATTACACATCTTCACCTAGAACTGACAGTCGTAGTCTTGTACATCTGTTGTAGTCGCGACCGCGGTTTTCCCGGTGAACCTGAGCGCAACGGTGGGGGCCGATGGGCAAGGAGGGTCGCGAGCTTATGAGAAACAACTAAAATAACACCTTAAAACCTGGCGAAAAAAGTTGTGTGCATTAGCGCAAGATTAGATGAGGATAAAGGAAATCATTAAATGGAAAATATTATATTAACTTCTGAAAAGGCTTAAGCCTACACTAGCCTACTAAAAACTAGTGGAACCGCCATCTTGCCACACGTGAATAATTGCATGGGCGGACTTTGTGGGGGGGCAGGGGGTGCACTGCAACCCCCAGGCATTTCTAAACATTTAGGGGGGAAAAGTAAGTCTCTAGCCCATTCCTGTCAAGAGTTATGATTTTTTAAAGAATTAACCAATTGGAATGTTAAGTGATCAGAGTCTCTCTCTCTCTCTCTGAAGATAGCATTGCTAAGAATGGGGGTTGTCAGACTATGAATATACCTGAACATACCTGCAATATCCGAACTGTACACAAAGATTACACATATTAGGCTTGACAAATAATTAAAAAGGGTTTTAAAATGTAAAAATATCTATTTTTTAAGTTATTATTCACTGATATTCCCTTATTGTTCATTACTTAAAACTAGCCCTTACCCGTTCAAAGATATGAGCTCCAAAATGATGTGCAGTGTGTGGGTTATGGGATGTGCACTGTGCATACAGTATATGAGGGATGGAAAGTAACTTTAACTGGTGCTTGCAGCCCGCCCGCCCACCCGCCTGCGCACACACCCGCCTGCCTGCACACACACACACACACACACACACACACACACACACACACACACACACACACACACACACACACACACACACACACACAGAGAGAGAGCTGGTTAAACATGTTGCCTCATGCTAGATGCAGAATAGATGTGCCTCATGCTAGGTGCAGAATAGATAGTAGATACACCATAAAAATGCTAATATACAGCATATGATTTGTGAAAGTGACAAACGGGCTTCACAGTTATGTTAGGTGTGTTCATATGCTAATGGTGATGCGATTTCAGATCAATTGCTCCAGCCACTGAGGAGAAACGCTGTGACAGACAGACAGACAGACAGACAGACAGACACTCACTCAGACATTCGCAAAATTATAGTATAGATACATTAAATTACAATAATTATTTTCCTGCATCAAACAAAATGTTTTGTAGCCATTTAGAAATTATAGCTGAGATTATCAAATGGTTTATTCTTATTGGCATTTCTTGTAAGCTGCAACTGTGTTACCAATAATGAAAGTAGCTATTTTACTTAATAATTAACACAATTTGTAAAATGACACTGCTCTAACCACACATAATTGTACTTGTGTTTTATTTGGTACACTAGTGGTCTGGTGGACACAATGAATAACAGTAGTTGGACAGTGTGATAAGTTAGTGTTGAGGGGTTGACAATTGGCATGTTGCTGCTCAAGCCAGCCCCCCCTAGGGCAAATGACAAAGTCCGCCTATGAATAATTGTGGTTGTAAACGATAACAAAAACAATATAAATCCTTAGTCTAGTAGTGGGAAAAAGAAGTTATCATCATGGCCCCAAATTACTTCTAAATGTCATGCAATTGGCGACGAGTCTCTTGCGAAATCGGCAAGAGTGCCTCTCAATACATAAAGCTACGTGTCCCCCCCACACTCCCACGCCCCCACCATTGCGCTCAGGTTCAGCGGGAAAACTGCGGTTGCGTTGTGGCGATGTGTGTGTGTGATGTGGAAACTGTTGAATCTTAAATTAAGTGTACAATCTTTTTATTGTATTAATGTATTTTATTCTGCTGGATTCTGTTTGGACTCCACGACTCAAATCCTCAACCTGCCGATGGTTCCTCTAAAGAAGTCATGTTTACTCATAACCTTGTTTATTTATGTCTGTCTGCCAAAGGTGTGTGTGTGTGTGTGTGTGTGTGTGTGTGTGTGTGTGTGTGTGTGTGTGTGTGTGTGTGTGTGTGTGTGTGTGTGTGTGTGTGTTGTTACTCTCAGTCAATAGGAAGGCTCGAACCCACAGCTTTTGATTTGTATCACTCCATACAATGCACTTAGAGATGGCATCCCTGGCCAATCAGGTTGCCCCGTTTAGTGATGGCATCCCTGGCCAATCAGGTTGCCCTGTTTAGTGATGGCATCCATGGCCAATCAGGTTGCTGGTTTGAAAACGTACTGTCTGTAAATGAGTCGATGTTTCTGATTGAATGTTTATAGAGTATAGTTTGACGTCTCACACCGCTATGGGCACTGAATGGGAACTTGTCAGGTCTTTGCAGACCATTGAATGGAGCAGTAGGTGAGAAACTGAGCTGCCAGTAGGTTTTTATCACCATTCAATGTGTTGATGGCAGTAGGTTTTTGTCATCATTCAATGTGTTGATGGCAGTAGGTTTTTGTCATCATTCAATGTGTTGATGGCAGTAGGTTTTTGTCACCATTCAATGTGTTGATGGCAGTAGGTTTTTGTCATCATTCAATTTGTTGATGGCAGTAGGTTTTTGTCATCATTCAATGGGTTGATTGCAGTAGGTTTTTGCCACCATTCAATGGGTTGATGGCAGTAGGTTTTTGTCATCATTCAATGGGTTGATGGCAGTAGGTTTTTGCCACCATTCAATGGGTTGATGGCGGTAGGTTTTTGTCTCTGTATCTCAACTACTGCACCATTCAATGGTCTGAAAAGACATGATAAATTCCCATTCGGTGCATTGATATCATTGGAAAGGGGTGGTTAGGAGTGTATAATGTGATGTTTCATACTGCTGTTTATAAATAGATTTTAGGAGTGCATACGGTGATGTGTACCATATCAGCCAGACGTTTAAAGAAGATGTGAAGAAACTTTTAATGTTTCCGCTCCACTTCACTTGAAACGGTTTCGCTCTCGAGTCGATCGAACTCGACTTTAAACTACTGAAGCCATCGAGTTACTTTCAACTTATTGAACTTGGTGAATCTGCTAATTAAACTAGTGACACGGGTGAGTTAGTTGTAACTTATTTAACTGAATGTGATAGGCTTAACTAATTTAACTTAGTGACTTAGTTTTATGTTGTTGTTTAGTTTTTTGTAGTGAAGCTAGTTTTTAACTTCTTTAACTAGTGGTGTGTGTAAAGGGGAACACACACTGGACGCGGAGGCGGCGCGGAAGCGGCACGTCAAAACATACGGCCCCATTATTTTCAATGAACTAACCCACACCGGCGGCGTCAGACGCGCGCAGCCGCGGTTCTGCCGCCTTGCCTGCCGCGCCGATACGCTGCTGTTCTATTTTTCCAGCGTTGCTGCGCGGTGAACATGTTCTCCCATGGTTCTCCCCACCGGGGGAAATGGATGTGCTGTGTGGCAGCGCGACGCATCCAGTTGGGGTTACCACGCGGCACTTAACGTGCGTCGATACCGCGACGCGACGCTGCGCAGCCGTCCGCGTCCAGTGTACGCTCCCCTTGAGTTAGTTTTAAATAGTTCTAGTGTTAGCTACTCAGTGCTTTGGTGCGTCTGCTGAGAGACTGTAAATGTTTTCGACTTGTTCATGTTCATCTGTAAGGTTTGTCTACAGTTCACAAGGTGTTGTTTCAGAAAGACACAGGTGATGGCAACGAATGAGACTTATATAAATGTAAATGTACCGTATAGCCCCATTTCTAAAATAGTGGATCTACAAGATATCAACGTTGCCAAGTGAGGCGGTGAGAGTTATTTTCACTATTTCGAGAAAATGTAGCTACAATATTTGCCCATAATGACGTTCCCAAAATAGGGAAGTAACTGAAGTAAGTGTATCTGAATGTAAGGTCATATGTGAACACTAGAGGGCACCATTTACCATACCCTGATGACAACTCAACTGGATCAATGTGAAATGTGTTTGTAATGCAATCATAAAACAACTGTTACAATCAACACCGATTCATTGGAATTGTTTTATGATTCAGCTATTGAAAAAAACAGCAGATCTATGTGAGCTTGTAGATCTGCTATTTTTCAATAGCTAAAGCATAAAATGGTTAAAGTGGATTAAAGTGAAATGTGGTTTTAATGCAGTCATAAAACAACTGTTACAATCAATGCTGATCTCATGTTACTGCAACTGGAAAGATTGTTGGATGCTTACTGAATGCTGGGACACGTTGTTAAAAAAAGAAACTCTATATTGTGTTTTCCGTTGCTGTTGAAGTGTGTGTTCAGTAACAGGAATTTCTCTGTCTCTCTCTGCTTCTTAAATAAACAGAACACATTTGCAGGTCGGGATGCTGCTTTCATCCAAGAGAAATTTAGCTTCAGTTCAAATTGAATCAGAACTAGAAGAAGTGCTCTTCCGAGCACATGTCTCCACCAGGCCACGCGTCCTGGTGGTGCTATAATAGGCAAATGTAAAAAGGGTGGCATGTGTTCTTCACCAATCTTAGACCTTTCATGGCGCCACCATGAGGCTGATTTGAACATTTTGTAGTGTAATTTCTTCCTTGGCCTTTTGCGAATGTGCGTGCACAATTTCATTACAATTGCACGCTGTGTTTGATTTGAGGCATTTTGTTCGAAACGGATCAATCCTGCCAAGTTTGGAGGCCAATCTTATATTTAATACGGGTCAGATCCGTCTTGATCATATGACTGTAGAGATACTGTGTACTGATTTGTGTTAATTGTGGGTAAAATCTGAAGGAGTAATATCCAAAAATGTGTCTTACATAAGTCGGCCTCCTGGTGGCGCTATAAAAGGCTGATGTGAAAAATGCAAGGACATTTTTTTTTACTTGGCCTATAGGGAGTGCGCTTACAAAGTTTGAAACTGATCGGTGGAGTTATAGGTAAACCCACAAATTGGCCTGTTATAGCGCCACCATGAGGCTGATTTAACATTTTTGAAGTGGCATTTCTTCCTCGGCCTAGTGGGAATGTGTGTGTGCGATTTCATGTTAATTGCACTCTGCGTTTGTGATTTGAGGCATTTTGTCCAAAACGGACCAATCTTACAAACTTTGAAAGCCAATCTCAGGCAATCAGGATGGAATATGGACAATCAGACAGATCCATGTCGATCACATGATTGTAGAGATACTGTCTACCGATTTGCGTGATTTTTGGACAAAATCTGTAGGAGTACTGGCCAAAAGGTAGTTTTGCACCAATTGGCCTCCTGGTGGCGCTAGAACAGGCCCATGTGAAAAATGTGGGGCAGAGGTTCTGAATTGGCATCCAGGGAGTGCGCTTACAAAGTTTGAAACTGATCGGTGGAGTTATAGGTAAAACCACGAATCGGCCTGTCATAGCGCCACCATGAGGCTGATTTCCGAAATTTGATGTGGCATTTCTTCCTCGTCCTAGTGGGAATGTGTGTGCGCGATTGCGTGATAATTGCGCTCTGCGTTTGTGATTTGAGGCATTTTGTCCAAAATGGACCAATCTTACAAACTTTGAAAGCCAATATCAGCCAATCAGGATGGAATATGGACAATCAGACAGATCCGTGTCGATCACATGACTGTAGAGAAACTGTCTACCGATTTGCGTGATTTTTGGACAAAATCTGTAGGAGTAGTGTACAGAAATGTGTTTTGCAAACATCGGCCTCATGGTGGCGCTAAAACAGGGCCATCTGAAAAATGTGGGGCAGAGGTTCTGAATTGGCATCCAGGGAGTGTGTGTGCTCATTTTGGCAGCAACCGGGCCAACGGTGCCGGAGATTAGCTGGTAACAAACTCGGAGGACGGACGGACGGACGGACGCACGCACGGACGGACGCACGCACGGACAGGGGCGAAAACATACTCTCCCTCAGCCTTCGGCTGGCGGAGACAATTATTTGTTTGGTTTCATCACGTTTATCCACATATCCTAAAAATCTTTACACACCTGGGACGAATTGTGAATTTGCGAATAATTCGCAAAAAAAAAAGGTGCCTGTTATTTATTCGCTCTTGTTTCGAATTTAGAAAACGTTCGCAGGTGAACTCCTCTCTCTCTCTCTGTGTCAAAGCAAGCTCACTCTATCCTACCTAAAGAGAGAGAGAGAGCATGGTCGAGGGACCTTCCCTTTGCATTGAGGCCGAGGGGAACCATGTTTCTCTGGTCTGTGTGGCTTAGTGGCTGCTTGCTAGTATTTCTGTCAGTGGTGGAAAAGTATGAGAATTTCTCACTGGTAAAAGTATGGTTCATGTATGTTTTATTATATTTATATTTGCAAAGTGACTAACTAATGTGTTCAAATAAATATTGGGTAAAAATACAATAGGATCCGAAATGTAGTGGAGTAGAAGGAAAAGTGGGCTACCGGAAATTGGACATGGGCCTAATTAAGTACAGTACTCAAAGTAAATGTACTTAGTTACTTTACACCACTGGCTGCTTCTGCTACGAACTGCCTGTCTGCGGGGGAACGGTGAACCCGCGCTGTCCTCTCTGCTGTGATGTGATGGTTGTGTGATTCCAGCCCCCAATCGATTCGCACAACAGAGAACTTTATTCAATTTGGTGAATTTTATACGCATATTCGCGTCGCACTTTGGTGAATGGGAAAAGGCGTAAGGCGAATACCGGTGTGTCAAGACCTTAACTGTTGACTGTATGATTCATTTTACTCAAATGTTTGTTCAATGATTACATGTGTTGCACCAGCTTCCTCTTATTGGTACATTATGGTAAATGGTGTAAATCTGGAATTTACATTTTAGTTATTTATCTGACCCCCCTTTTTTTTATCCCACGATCGTTATAACCCATTGTTCACCCGCTGTGAATTGTAATCCTAGGCGCTACATTCCCTCTGCCAACCTGGGGAGACAACGGACTGACCTCATGCTTCCTTCTATGCATGAGGAGTCCAAGACGCTTCTGTTCACCTGACAGTGGGGATTTCCCCGGTTTGGACGTAGCGTGTGGAAGGAACACATTATTCCAACCAGTGCCCCGGCTGGCAGTATAGAGACCAGGATTAGTGCATGTTTTTGTGAGGGTATCAACCCTAGGAGACACGGGGAGAACATGCACACTCCACACAGAAAGGCCCTTTTGCCAACATAGGGTGTGGGCACTGATGACGTGGAGGAGAGACACGCCCCCAGCGCCCACAGCGTCCCCCGGCGGGAATCGAACCCAGGACCTTCTAGCTGTGAGGCGAAGCGCTGACCACTGCACCACCGTGACCCCTGTCAAACGTTCTTTAATTCAGAGTGACTTGGAAGCAAGGACAGCAGGTAGGTAGGTCACACACTCTATGTCTGAAAGGGATATTTCACTTTAAAAAAAAACTTTGGTAATTGTATCGTCTAATCAGGCTTTTATGAACACCCTGAACAGTTTTTAATTTGCTTGATTGAATATTTAGATATTTGATGTAAATGTTACCAGGCCCTCCAGGCCCAGGGCCTCTCCCCACACACACCCATTGTAACTTCAAACTTCATTTTAACCATGATAGATTCATTATAAACACCCATTATTATTTTCTGGTGACTCATACTACCCTACTAATACGTGAGCAGGCCGTGTTTTTTGTATTTCATTTTTTCCATTTTCCCAAATAATTATAAAAAATAAATGAAGAAAGTTATGGAGTGTGTTACAATGGGTGTGTATGTGGAGAGAAGCCCATAAAGTGGAATATCCCTTTAATGCTGTGTCACTGACCATTCACTGCACTGTAGAAAGCCTGCTCAGACTCTCGTCTGGTCCAAAAATAACAAATACACTTTCTCTACTCACCAAAACAAAGAGTGTTTTATGGAGTTAAAAGTCTACTTTCCTCAGTGGCGACACTCTGAGCCCCACCTCACCTCTAAAATACACTTTATGGACACAAAAGAGAATATTTCACCTGACATTTTAGCTGCTCCACAGCGCCCTCTACTGGTCTTGTCCATATAAATGTCCATTGAGCAGATTTTCACCTTCAGGTGAAATCTGATCTTTTGTGTTCATAAAGTGTATTTTAGAGGTGAGGGGGGGGGGGGGGGGCTCAGAGTGTTGCCACAGGCTTTCACCTCCATAAAACACTCTGCGGATGGTTAGTGACATAGTGTTAAAGGACAACTTTAGTTTTTTTACAAGGGTTCATATTTTAGATTGTAATTAGAGAAAAGAAAAAGTGAGTGTTAAAATGTTTTCATTTGCTTCATTCTATTGTTTTTTTGCGTTTACCGTGCTAAAATGTGGGGCATGCGTACGCATGGGGGCATGCGTACGCATGCGTACGCGTACGCAGCTGCACTGACCTCAATCGCAAGGTAAATGGTAAATGGTAAATGGTGCATTTATATAGCGCTTTTAATCCAAAGCGCTTTACATAGATTGTGCATTACATTCACCCATTCACACACACATTCATACACCGGTGGCGGAGGAAGCCATGCAAGGCACCAACCTACTCACCGGAGGCAATTAGGGGTTCAGAGTCTTGCCCAAGGACCCTTCGACATTAACTCAGGGGGAGCCCGGATTCGAACTGGGAACCCTACGGGATTTATACCCTTCGTGCTCTAATACCAGTTTCTCTACCCCTGAGCTATGCCGCCCCTATAAGGCGGCATACAAGGCCCTGCAGAGGGTTGTGCGGACAGCCGAACGCATCAGTGGATTCGATCTCCCCCCAATCCAAGCCTTGTACGATGAGCGCTGTGTCAACAAAGCCTGTGGAATCATGAACGATTCTCACCATCCCAACCACAGTCTGTTCAAGATGCTGCCTCATGGAAAACGTCTACGCAGTCTCAAAGCTACCAGCAACAGACTGCAAAAGAGCTTCTTTCCACGGTCAGTCAGGCACATGAACGAACTGTCAAAAACGAGAAAGATCCAGGGAAAAAGGAGTCGCTAGCACCCCCCCCCCCAGCCCCCAACCCCTTACGTTCCCTCCTTGTGAAGTTGAACTGCACCTACTGTACATACCCCTTACGTTCCCTCCTTGTGAAGTTGAACTGCACCTACTGTACATAAATGCATACTGTGAAGTTGAATATATTAATCTGTTGCACATAGAACACTCTGTGAAGATGTTTACAAAAGTTAAGTACAGTACAGTAGCAACTACTGGAAAAATATGCTGTTGGCGTATAGAATATGCCAAACTTTTTGCACAAGTACATCTGAGGATGCTCTTTTCTTTTCCTGTTGCTCTTTTTGCCCTTTGCACTCCTTTTTAGATTATTATTATTATTATTTTTAGATGTGGTTTGATGTCATTATATTGTTTTTTTTTTTTTTTGATATACCGACTGCATTGACTGAAGGATGCCAAACAAAAACAAATTTTACTCTTATGCACCTGTACAAAAGACGTAACAATAAAGTACAACCTTGAACCTTGAACCCTTGAACCTTTTTAGACACAATAAGCCAGCAGTTTCTTGCTATTTACAGTAACACTTCTAGCCCCCATTAACTGCGCACCCTACCTCAATTCAAGGCCGCTGGCCATGATAAAATTGCCCCCAAATTTCTCATAGACTCAGCTGCCACCATTGCCCCAATCATTACCCATATTATTAATCTATCTATCAAGCAGGGTTATGTCCCCCAGGACTTCAAATTAGCCAAGGTAACCCCCCTGCACAAAAAAGGCAGTAAACTTGACCCTGGCAACTACAGGCCAATCTCAATCCTTAGTTCCATCTCTAAGGTAATGGAAAAAATTGTCTATGAACAGGTGGCTAAATATCTTGAAGAGAATAAACTGATCTACGAGTTCCAGTCTGGCTTCAGAGAGTCCCATTCCACAGATACATGCCTCATCTATTTGAATGATTACATCAAACGTGAAATTCACGATGGCAAATATTGCGGCATGGTCATGCTGGACCTCCAGAAGGCATTTGACACCGTCGATCATTCTATTCTGATCGAAAAACTCAAAGCTATTGGTCTTGATAGCACAGCAGTGAGATGGATGCACTCTTACTTGGTGGGGAGGGAACAGATGGTGGAAGTCAACGGAACCCTGTCCCCCCCCCTCCCAGTAAACTGTGGAGTACCTCAAGGGAGTATACTAGGACCACTGTTGTTCTTAATATACGTAAACGACATGTCATCTGCTTGTGACTGCAATCTGTTTCTGTTCTCGGATGACTCGGCTCTCCTAGTCTCAGGCAGAGACATTTTGCAGGTTGAAAAGGCCCTTAACTGTGAACTTAACAAGATCTGCACCTGGCTCAATGACAACAGACTCTCAATTCACCTAGGCAAAACTGAATGTATCCTCTTTGGATCTAGTCAGAAACTTAGCCTAGTTGAGAACTTCACAATTAAAGTAGGTGACACTGTGATAGAAAGAAAAAACCACATCTGCTACCTGGGTTGCATCCTGGAGGCTAACCTATCCAGTGAAAAAATGACCACCAAGGTAATCAATAAAGTCAATCAACGAATTCGCTTCTTGCAAAGAGTTGCCCCACTGATCAATATTAAATCCCGAAAGACACTAGGAGGTGCTCTTATTGGGCCCCTCATTGATTACGGAGTCCCTGTCTGGTATCGCGACGCCCCAGCTGCCTTAAAGCTAAAGCTCCAAACAGCCCAAAACAAACTAATTAGGGTTGTGCTTGGTCTCCCTCCTCTGACCCACCTTACCGAGCATCACCACGAAAGCGTGGGGTGGCTCAAAGTAGCTGACAGAGTACAGCATCTTGCAATGGGCCTGGTGTACAAGATACACTACACCTCCAAGATTCCCATGTACCTGACAAACTACTTCTTAAAGGTCAAGGATGTTCACGATCATAACACCAGAGGCAGCTCCACTAATCATCATCAGCGTAGATTTAACACTAAACAAGGCGCTAACTCGTTCTCCTGCTATACCATCAACATGTGGAACGCCCTTCCACAAGCCCTAAAGGAGAGCAAATCCCTAGCCTCCTTCAAAATTGGTATGAAAAGTCACCTTCAGACAGCAACTACCCGTGACCTGTAAATAGACTAAGCCCCCATGCTCCCCCCCCCCTTTTTCTTTGTATTCTGCCTTTTGTATTTGATGTTATGCTTTTGAAACTGATATTATCCTAGATAAAGTACTATGTTCTATCCGTCTGTCTTTCAATGTTATATGAGATACTTAAAGTGTGGTTCCTGTGGAAATAAGCCTCGGCTTTCTAGGATCTCCTTTTAGTTTACCTTGTACCAGTGATTTGTACTGTCATGAAACTGTACTTTTTTCTATTGCAAACTTCTAATAAATTCTTCAATCAATCAATCAATAAGTCACATGAAAGGTTGCGTTGTATCTTAGGAATGTGCTTATTCTGTGTAAAATTACATATTTAGCCACTTGTACACATGCTAAAGTTGTCCTTTAAGGTGAACTACTGATGCTATGGATCACCAGAGCTGGAATGGTATTCTAAAGACTAATGCTGCATTCACACTGAGCGAAGCCAAGCTAATGGTTGGCTTGGTAATTCAATGTAATCTCAATGCAAACCAGCTTTAAAAATTTCCATGCTCGAAAAAAAGCTTGGAAATTTTAAAAGCTGGTTTGCATTGAGATAACATTGAATTACCAAGCCAAACATTAGCTTTGCTTCTCTCAGTGTGAATGCAGCATAAGACTAAATAAATGTGAAAAATCAGCTCAGGACAGATTCTGTCCACATGCTGCTGCCATGTGGTGCCCTGAACACTAGGTGGCGCTGAAACTCAGCAAGTTAAGAGTTACAATATGATGACCCACTGTGTGTGTGTGTGTGTGTGTGTGTGTGTGTGTGTGTGTGTGTGTGTGTGTGTGCGTGTGCGTGTGCGTGCGCGTGTGTGTTAAGTGGTTTAAGTGTCATTATGTCTACTTAAGGAAGTGAACTCTCTCTCTCTCTCTCTCTCTCTCTCTCTCTCTCTCTCTCTCTCTCTCTCTCTCTCTCTCTCCCCTCTCTCTCTCTCTCTCTCTCTCTCTCTCTCTCTCTCTCTCTCTCTCTCTCAGATTAAAACAGATTTCAGGTTGTTTCGTTGTCAGCAGCAGAGAAGCAAGATGAACGGAGCATGGACCTGATTTATTTTATTTGTATCCATCCATCCATCCATCCATCAAGGTTTTTTTCTTAGATTTCTATTTCTATGCATTCAATGTATTCGTGTTGTTGATGTGGTATTACCTTATGTCAGTGTTTCTCAACCACTGGTCCTGGGGACCTTTGGTGTGCCCCTGAGAAGGGTCAAGTGTGCCCCTTGAAACTGCTTGAAAGACAGTATTGTATTGATCATTTTAAAAATGATTTAAACTAGTGAAAATAGCAGATCTACAAGCACACAACGCAGCGTTGTGTGCTTGTAGATCTGCTGTTTTCACTACTGTTGTGCGACAGCCTTGTATGATGAAGCAGGTCTTTGCTTTGAGAAGAAACGTACACATGTGAAACTTGGAGATACAAGGTTTCTTCCCGACAGTGATTATATTTACACCCCCGTATTATGTTGGTGTGTCCATGGATTGGGGTTAGGGTTGGGACATGAAAAGTGTGTCCATGCAGAAAAAAGGTTGAGAAACACTGATTTACATTGATGTTGATGTATTGAACCTTTTACCCTTGCTTATTGTAAATCGCTCTGAATTAAGACCGTCTGCTAAATTCCTGAATAGTAAATTGACGGGGGTAACATTTATAAAAGAATCACACCCAGCGTGAAGTGAGAGGTGTCTTTGAGAATAAATACGGTAAATAAACCATGTGAAAAGGAGAGATTAATGTTCCACTTTGCCAAACTACACCAGCTCAGTGGCCTTGCGGTTAGAGTGTCCGCCCTGAGACTGGGAGGTCGGGGTTCGATCCCCAGCCGGGTCATACTAAGACTCTGGAAAGTGGGACCCATTACGTCGCGGCTTGGTACTCAGCACCAAGGGTTGGGCTGGAACTGCTGCCTGCAGCGAGTGGTGGAGGAGCCTAGCTGATGATGATCATACAGAGACGTTGGATCATCATAATAAACATTATCCACTATTTTAACTAACTGTTACCGATGCGACCGGACGCGTTCAAGAGTATCGAAACAAGTTCATTTTAAGTAAACCGATACTCCGTAGTATCGATGTCATGTGTTCGGTAACATTAAAATGATCGACTTCGGTACTCAACCCTACAGCATACCCTGCTTTAACATCAATTATAACATAAATTCAACCATATTTTCACAAAGCGCATATCAGACTTTAAACTAGCAACAGGAGCGATAATGTATTTGTGACAATGTTTGTCACAAATGGGTCCAATGGAGAACATATTCCTTTTGGTACCAGCCGGGAGGGAAACGGCGACACTAGCGACCAATCTAGGAACCTTTTGTTCCGGGTTTGTTTCATGTTATATCTGGAGAACTGGACTCCATGGGTCAGAGGTCTGTTATGTTCCTGGCCTAGGGGTTACATGGAACACAACAAAAACTGGGGGAGACGCAGTCCAAACAAAGTTTAAACAATTTATTAAATAATTAAGTTTAAATAAACCTACCAAAATGAAGAGTGAGATGTGGAAGTCAGTCAAATCAGTAGTGAAGTGCATGTATGGATGAGTGAGAGATGTAGTGGGTGAGTGTTGCATGTATTAACAGAAATGGCAAAAAGAAGGGGAATGGTGGGAGAGGAGCTGGAGTGAGGAGAGCTGGGAGAGGACTGGGGAAGCAGGCTGTTATAGAGGAGTGGACCGGGCCCAGGTGCACACCTATCAGTCTTAATGATCAACCAGGTGCACGCCAATCAGTCTTAATGATCAACCAGGTGCACGCCTATCAGTCTTAATGATCAACCAGGTGCACGCCTATCAGTCTTAATGATCAACCAGGTGCACGCCTATCAGTCTTAATGATCAACCAGGTGCACGCCTATCAGTCTTAATGATCAACCAGGTGCACGCCTATCAGTCTTAATGATCAACCAGGTGCACGCCTATCAGTCTTAATGATCAACCAATCTGCTGCTCCCCAGTCCTGTGGGAAGGAGAACACAAAACATTAATATAAAGCAAATAATAACTACAACCCAAGGAGTGATCAATACCTAAAACCCTACGGCCTACAGGCCTACAGTATATCCTCCTACTGAGGGAACCGTCACAGGTCACACACTGTCCTGCTCTTCTGTCCCCTGGGATCCTCTGGAAGGCCAGCACCATCCCCTGATCCATGATGAACACAGAGGTTTTCATAGTTTTATTTATTTTATTTTATTCTGGGATCACTTCAATTTCCGGGGTTGTAACCGGTCTGGAGCGGAAACCACAACATGTCATGTTGTGTGCAATTTGCCGGAAAGATCAAACCGTTTTAACCCCAAATATTCCCCTACGCCCAAGGACATACTTTTAGGGCCTACCTAATAAACTCCTTGATGCGGAGTAGTTTTGCTTTAGAAAAATGTGTTTGGCAAATGCATCTTTTAGTCCAACTCTTAGCGACTGGCAAGACTACACGAGGCTACTCCAGCATTTTAAAAGGGATTGGGGAAACAAATGGGGGGAAACAAATCAAAGCGACGCCGCTTCTTCTAGTGGTTTCTGCGCTCTAGGTGGAAACCAAACGGCCTGTAGTGAACGAACACCAGGCTTTCCCCCAGAAAGCCTGGTGGGCGAGGTTAATTTTATTTAGTCCCTTTGGTCTTTGGTTACATTGAATGTCTGTCCAAACATGGCAGAGGAGAACCGAGGTGACATACAGGCTTTTCACCAAATGGAAAACACCAAGTGAACGCTGACAGTTCAGAAACCTGTCTGCTCACTCTGTGTCTCAGAGGAGGGCCGTGGACAGTTCAGAAACCTGTCTACTCACTCTGTGTCTCAGAGGAGGGTTGTGGACAGTTCAGAAACCTGTCTACTCACTCTGTGCCTCAGAGGAGGGTTGTGGACAGTTCAGAAACCTGTCTACTCACTCTGTGTCTCAGAGGAGGACAGTTCAGAAACCTGTCTACTCACTCTGTGTCTCAGAGGAGGACAGTTCAGAAACCTGTCTACTCACTCTGTGTCTCAGAGGAGGACAGTTCAGAAACCTGTCTACTCACTCTGTGTCTCAGAGGAGGACAGTTCAGAAACCTGTCTACTCACTCTGTGTCTCAGAGGAGGGCTGTGGACAGTTCAGAAACCTGTCTACTCACTCTGTGTCTCAGAGGAGGACAGTTCAGAAACCTGTCTACTCACTCTGTGTCTCAGAGGAGGACAGTTCAGAAACCTGTCTACTCACTCTGTGTCTCAGAGGAGGGCCGTGGACAGTTCAGAAACCTGTCTACTCACTCTGTGTCTCAGAGGAGGGTTGTGGACAGTTCAGAAACCTGTCTACTCACTCTGTGCCTCAGAGGAGGGTTGTGGACAGTTCAGAAACCTGTCTACTCACTCTGTGTCTCAGAGGAGGGCCGTGGACAGTTCAGAAACCTGTCTGCCAGTGACATTGTTCTTGCATTAAAATGTCGCTGTTTCAGAACATTGGCCCGATTCATCTGGTCGTAAATACAGTGTAAATAAGGTGACTAAATCTGGCTTATATTTCTGTCTTACCTTCAAAATCCCTGACAAAAAAAACCATTGCTGAATCTGACCCTAACTTGGGAATTGTCCTAAATGCCGATAAGATCAAAATATGGGTGTAATAGGGGCTGTCGCCTCACAGCTAGAAGGTCCTGGGTTCGATTCCCGCCGGGGGACACTGTGGGTGCTGGGGGCGTGTTCCCTCCTCCGCGTCATCAGTGCCCACACCCTAGGTGGGGTTGGCAAAAGGGCCTTTCTGTGTGGAGTTTGCATGTTCTCCCCGTGTCTCCTAGGGTTGATACCCTCACAAAAACATGCAGTAATCCTGGTCTCTATAAAGCCTCCCCCTGGCCAGCCGGGGCGCCTGATGGAGGGGAATGGAACTGGTTGGAATAACGTGTTCCTTCCACGCGCTACGTCCAGCCGGGGAAGCTCCCCCTGTCAGGTGATAAGAAGCGGCCTGCTCACTCCTCATGCATTGAAGGAAGCATGAGCTCAGTTCGGGGCCCTCCCCAGGTTGGCAGAGGGAGAGTAGAGCCCAGGATCACAGCTTAGGCAATTGGCACCGGGTGAAAAAATGGGTTACAAAAATCGTGGGATAAAAATTTAGGGAAAAAAAATATATATGGGTGTAATTTGACCGTAAAGTGCTTGATGAATCGGTTGTCTTTCCATCAGTCACGGCCATGAAACGTTAAACAACTTTTAATCCGTTCTCTTTTGCAGATGAATGCGCCAATCTGACTCACTGACTCACACACACACACACACACACACACACACACACACACACACTCACGCACACACACACACACGCACACACACACACACACACACACACACACACACACACACGCAGGATGGAAGCAGCCTTGTCTTTGGAGGAGGTGTTTTCGGAGGAGGAGGCGGAGTTTCCCGCTCCGCGGCAGGGGGAGGGGCTTGAGGAGGAGGAGGAAGAGGAGGAGCTTGATGAGGAAGAGGGAGGCCAGATGTTCAGCGCCTGGATGACACGATACAGAGGTTATTAATTATTATATATTATATATTATATACCTGGATGACCAGATACAGAGGTTATTAATGATGTTATTAATTATGTTATTAATTATGTTATTAATTATGTTATTAATTATATTATTATATATGATATACCTGGATGACACGATACAGAGGTTATTAATGATGTTATTAATGATGTTATTAATGATGTTATTAATGATGTTATTAATGATGTTATTAATTATGTTATTAATTATATTATTATATATGATATACCTGGATGACACGATACAGAGGTTATTAATTATGTTATTATATATGATATACCTGGATGACCAGATACAGAGGTTATTATACTGTGTTATTATATATGTTATTATATACCGTTACATCCCTAATATATACAAGTAGAACGCCATAATGGCTACCGTCGGGTCAGAGCTTCCAAATACAGCACAAACGACCATGGCATTTTAGAGGCGATGCACAGCGTACGTAGCGTGATCCGCCTCCCGCTAGCACAGCGGTAAACAGACACAGCTGGCTGAGCAGTTTTTGATTAGCCTGATACAAAGACGGAGTGCTGAGGGCTCTCATACTAACTGCGACCTAACGGTCGTAACCCACAAAAAGTAAGGAAGCGTAACTTCGCTTCATTATATCTCCCCTTTAATAATACCAATTGGTATTGTGTTTTATATCATTTTTATTGTTGATTAGTCACCTTTACAACGAGGTACAGCTGGTAAGCATCGGGCATTCATGGAATGAACAACACAGCTAAACATGTGGGTAGTTGTCTAATGTTATAGTAAGGGTATTTTTATAAGATATCTGACCAATCTGCGAAGTAAATCGTTACCAAGAAATTTCTTCACCAATGTGTTTCTAAAGGTGTGTAATAATATGTACTAAAAGGTTGAAATTCAACTCCCGGGGGAAACCTCATAAAAAAACAGATTTGTGTTTGTGTCCCATTAATTTACTATACAGGAAAAAAAATACAAAACATAAATCTGCTTTAAGTAGCATGTGAGGGGTCAAACTAGGGGTTTTTCATGATGCTGAATCCATTGCAAACATTTGTTTTGCACGAAAAACATTCCTTGGGCTAAAATCGGACCCACAAAACGATGGTTTTGTGATGAATCATCACTTTTCACCATTTTGTGGGGGCCATTTGTAGCCCATGGAGTGTTTTCCGTGCAAAACAAATGCTTGCAATGGATTCAGCATCATGAAAAACCCCTAGTTTGACCCCTCACATGTTACTTAAAGCAGATTTATTTCTTGTTTTTTTTCCTGCATAGTAAAGTTAATGGGACACAAACACGAATCATTTATTTTATGATGTTTCCCCCGGGAGTTGAATTTCAACCTTTTAGTACATATTATTACACACCTTTAGAAACACATCGGTGAAGAAATGTCTTGGTAACGATTTACTTTGCAGATTTTCTTACGTTCCCCTTACTATTATCAGTCAGTGTTAAGAACAGATTCAAAATCAACGGATCGTCCACTTGGGGAGGCACAGCTCACGCAGTTCCAGCTAGTAGCAGTGTGGACATGGAAGCGTTGCGACTAGTCGCTCCATGTCAACAGACAAACACAGTTCCAGCTAGTAGCAGTGTGAACATGGAAGCGTTGCGACTAGTCGCTCCATGTCAACAGACAAACACAGTTCCAGCTAGTAGCAGTGTGGACATGGAAGCGTTGCGACTAGTCGCTCCATGTCAACAGACAAACACAGTTCCAGCTAGTAGCAGTGTGGACATGGAAGCGTTGCGACTAGTCGCTCCATGTCAACAGACAAACACAGTTCCAGCTAGTAGCAGTGTGGACATGGAAGCGTTGCGACTAGTCGCTCCATGTCAACAGACAAACACAGTTCCAGCTAGTAGCAGTGTGAACATGGAAGCGTTGCGACTAGTCGCTCCATGTCAACAGACAAACACAGTTCCAGCTAGTAGCAGTGTGAACATGGAAGCGTTGCGACTAGTCGCTCCATGTCAACAGACAAACACAGTTCCAGCTAGTAGCAGTGTGGACATGGAAGCGTTGCGACTAGTCGCTCCATGTCAACAGACAAACACAGTTCCAGCTAGTAGCAGTGTGGACATGGAAGCGTTGCGACTAGTCGCTCCATGTCAACAGACAAACACAGTTCCAGCTAGTAGCAGTGTGGACATGGAAGCGTTGCAACTAGTAGCTCCATGTCAACAGACAAACACAGTTCCAGCTAGTAGCAGTGTGAACATGGAAGCGTTGCGACTAGTCGCTCCATGTCAACAGACAAACACAGTTCCAGCTAGTAACAGTGTGAACATGGAAGCGTTGCGACTAGTCGCTCCATGTCAACAGACAAACACAGTTCCAACTAGTAGCAGTGTGGACATGGAAGCGTTGCGACTAGTCGCTCCATGTCAACAGACAAACACAGTTCCAGCTAGTAGCAGTGTGGACATGGAAGCGTTGCGACTAGTCGCTCCATGTCAACAGACAAACACAGTTCCAGCTAGTAACAGTGTGAACATGGAAGCGTTGCGACTAGTCGCTCCATGTCAACAGACAAACACAGTTCCAGCTAGTAGCAGTGTGAACATGGAAGCGTTGCGACTAGTCGCTCCATGTCAACAGACAAACACAGTTCCAGCTAGTAACAGTGTGAACATGGAAGCGTTGCGACTAGTCGCTCCATGTCAACAGACAAACACAGTTCCAGCTAGTAGCAGTGTGGACATGGAAGCGTTGCGACTAGTCGCTCCATGTCAACAGACAAACACAGTTCCAGCTAGTAGCAGTGTGAACATGGAAGCGTTGCGACTAGTCGCTCCATGTCAACAGACAAACACAGTTCCAGCTAGTAGCAGTGTGAACATGGAAGCGTTGCGACTAGTCGCTCCATGTCAACAGACAAACACAGTTCCAGCTAGTAGCAGTGTGAACATGGAAGCGTTGCGACTAGTCGCTCCATGTCAACAGACAAACACAGTTCCAGCTAGTAGCAGTGTGGACATGGAAGCGTTGTGACTAGTCGCTCCATGTCAACAGACAAACACAGTTCCAGCTAGTAGCAGTGTGGACATGGAAGCGTTGCGACTAGTCGCTCCATGTCAACAGACAAACACAGTTCCAGCTAGTAGCAGTGTGGACATGGAAGCGTTGCGACTAGTCGCTCCATGTCAACAGACAAACACAGTTCCAGCTAGTAGCAGTGTGGACATGGAAGCGTTGCGACTAGTCGCTCCATGTCAACAGACAAACACAGTTCCAGCTAGTAGCAGTGTGGACATGGAAGCGTTGTGACTAGTCGCTCCATGTCAACAGACAAACACAGTTCCAGCTAGTAGCAGTGTGGACATGGAAGCGTTGCGACTAGTCGCTACATGTCAACAGACAAACACAGTTCCAGCTAGTAGCAGTGTGGACATGGAAGCGTTGCGACTAGTCGCTCCATGTCAACAGACAAACACAGTTCCAGCTAGTAGCAGTGTGGACATGGAAGCGTTGCGACTAGTCGCTCCATGTCAACAGACAAACACAGTTCCAGCTAGTAGCAGTGTGGACATGGAAGCGTTGCGACTAGTCGCCTCATGTCAACAGACAAACACAGTTCCAGCTAGTAGCAGTGTGGACATGGAAGCGTTGCGACTAGTCGCTCCATGTCAACAGACAAACACAGTTCCAGCTAGTAGCAGTGTGGACATGGAAGCGTTGCAACTAGTAGCTCCATGTCAACAGACAAACACAGTTCCAGCTAGTAGCAGTGTGGACATGGAAGCGTTGCGACTAGTAGCTCCATGTCAACAGACAAACACAGTTCCAGCTAGTAGCAGTGTGGACATGGAAGCGTTGCGACTAGTCGCTCCATGTCAACAGACAAACACAGCGCACAAACAGCATGGATTACACTGACACAAACACACTGGAACAATTCAGAAGCACCTAATCAGAACATATAACTAGTACACTTGTGTATGTTAATCTGACATTAGTAGATTGTTTACTTCTTGGACATGCATTTGTGGCAGGTTATTTAATATGGGATTTTGACAGCTTGCTTCTTCTGGTTTGGACCTGAAGGGCGGGGAGGGCAAATGCAAGTAGAGTGTCGTCGCTGACGTCAGCGACGGCAGCAATTCAGGACAGCCTGTTCTGAGAACCCGTGGAAAGCTTTTAACCTCTGCCTTCCCAAAACCAGAGAAAGACACAACGGTCAGAAATGGGACTTTGTGAGGATAGAAGGTGCTAGTGGGACCCCAAAAAAAGGTTTTAAAATTAATTCATGGTGTATCACTTTTAAGCGAGGAAGAGAGACCCATTCATTGAATGTAGGAGTCTCAGAAGTAATGATCTTTATGCCCGTATATGGTGTTCCATGTTCGAGTGCCCGTTGGGTAGATCTTTATGCCCATATATGGTGTTCCATGTTGGAGTGCCCGTTGGGTAGATCTTTATGCCCATATATGGTGTTCCATGTTGGAGTGCCCGTTGGGTAGATCTTTATGCCCATATATGGTGTTCCATGTTGGAGTGCCCGTTGGGTCTTATGTTACTGTGATCCACTGTCAGCAGGAGCAGTGGGAGGAGCTTCAGGAGCAGTGGGAGGAGTTTCAGGAGGAGGTGAGGAGGAGGAGGACCAACATGGAGACGTCTGCAGTTCCTCCTTCATCGTTCCTGTCAGGAGACGATCCTCTCTGCCCTGTCCTGTAAGTGTGTGTGTGTGTGTGTGTGTGTGTGTGTGTGTGTGTGTGTGTGTGTGTGTGTGTGTGTGTGTGTGTGTGTGTGTGTGTGTGTGTGTGTGTGTGTGTGTGCGTGCGTGCGTGCGTGCGTGCGTGCGTGCGTGCGTGCCACAGTAGTGTGTGTGCTTATCAGATGCGCGTCAGATAGCCTATGCTGCGTTACTTAACGCTCTTAATGTTAACGTTAATGGGCTCCTCAAAATATGCATATACATTTCTTCCTTTGCATTGTACTGACTTGACTTGACTCGAGTGGACTCGGCAGGGGGCGAGTCCCGAGTCAAATGGTCCGAGACCGAGACGAGTCCAAGTCAAATTGAGGGCGAGACCGAGACGAGACCGAGTCAATGAAAAATTGGACTCGAGTCCTGACTCGAGACGAGTCATTGACTCGACTACTACAACTCTAGTCTCTAGTTCTGTGTAATTTAATCCACAGTTTGGGGGCCAGGAGGGAGAAGAGTCTTGGACGAGTGGATTTTTGTCCTGGGGTTTTTAGCGAGGGTTCTGTCAGCTTCCCTGTGTTGGCTGATCTGAGTGAACGGGTAGGGGTGTAGGGGTTGATCAGGTTTTGGAGGTATGGAGGAGCCATACCTTTGGTGGCTTTGAAGGCCAGGGTGTTTTAGGGAAGGAAGAAGAGTCCAGGACATGCCGAGCGTTGTCCAGGGTGTCTTTGGAGACGGTGTCTGTGTCTGTGTTTTGGAGACCAGTGTACCATTTACAGTTTGCAGTTTAGACATTTAGCAGAAACTTTTAATCCAAAGCAACTTACAATAAGCAGGCAATACATCAATATAATAAGCAAGCTAATATGTCAGTAGCCTACATCAACAACAATACAACAACTGCACGGAAATATCAAAAAGAAAAAACAGTATCATAGGCGGACCACGCACCTAATCAGTAAAAAAAATCAAAAACCTAAAAATGCTATCTAGCTTCATGTGTGGTCATCGAGGGAATTCCACAGGGCCAGGAGGGAGAAGAGTCTTGGACGAGTGGATTTTTGTCCGGGGGTTTTTAGTGAGGGTTCTGTCAGCATCCCTGTGTTGGTTGATCTGAGTGAACGGGTGGGGGTGTAGGGGTTGATCATGTTTTGGAGGTATGGAGGAGCAGCATCAGTGTTTTGTATTCAGTGCGGGCCGAAACCGGGAGCCAGTGGAGGGAGCGGAGAAGGGGAGACATGTGAGAACTTAGGCTGGTTGAAGACCAGTCGTGCCGCGGCATTTTGGATCAGTTGGAGAGGTTTAAGTGCACATGCCGGGAGACCAGTGAGGAGAGAGTTACAATAGTCAAGGTTTTGATATGACAGATGTCTGGATGAGGAGCTGGGCTGCCTCCTGGGTGAGGAAAGGTCTGATTGTATGGATGTTATAGAGTGGAGAACCTACAGGACCGGGTGACTGATGCAATGTGTGCCTTGAATGATAGCTGGCTGTCCAGGACCACACCAAGGTTTCTAGCAGTAGGAACTGAAGTCACCGATGTATAGTTGACAGTGTTCTGTGTGTAAACAAGCTTATCCTCTAATCCTGTTAGAATCTCTCTTCTCTCTCTCTCTCTGTCTCTGTCTCTCTCTCTCTCTCTCTCTCTCTCTCTCTCTCTCTCTCTGTCCTCTCTCTTCTCTCTCTGTCTCTCTCTCTCTTCTCTCTCTCTGTCTCTCTCTCTCTCTCTCTCTCTCTCTCTGCTCTGCAGTCTACTCTCTCGGCCATGCAGTTGAATCGGCTTCACTCATTGGCTCAGGCCCCGGTGTCGGCCAGGGTGCTGCTGCGTCGCTCCTCCCTCCCGCAGCCTCTCCACCAATCAGGAGGCGGACCCGGCCACGCCCCCGGCGGCGGCGGCAGCCAATCAGGAACGGCGCTGCTCGCTCGTCCCGCCCGCCATCCCCGAGGTGGCCGAGGAGGGCGGGGCCAAGAAGACACACTTCAGACGACGCAACGTCATGTCCCTGGTATGTAAATGAGATGTAAATGATATGTAAATTAATCTAACCAACGTCATGTCCCTTGTATGTAAATTATGGGTAAATTATATGTAAGTATATGTCAATTAATTTAACCTGTTAACAATCCTGTATAATTTGCACAAAAAAAAGCGCCATTTGAGTGATGCAAATGATTTCAAATGATAAAACTAATACCGAATATGAATAATTTACACGTGTTTTGCTAAGTGTATGTCTAGGCGGTTTCATTTGGAGACATTTGCATATATTATATAAAAAGGGACAAAAAAGGGCAAATAGACTGGATTTTTTCTTTCTTTTTTCCACTGCTTTTAAAGGAGTCATCCAGACCAAAACACATATAGGGTTAAATCTGTCTTTTATCATACCCCTTTATACCTGCTATAGTCGATTTTTTTTCATAGCTGCCCCTTTTGCTAGATTCGGCTGCCCCTGTTGCTAGATTTTGCGGGCCCCTCTCATAACTAACAGAGTGTATAGCCTTTATACTAGTGCGGTTATTCTTCAGCTTCAAAGTTAGTATTTTTTTATTGGATTGTGTTTACACAACGTCCTGAGACCAACCAAACCGCTGTTTTGACCTCACAGGCACCCTTACTTGTCAAACGGCTTTCTGCTCTGCACCAGGGGATGGTGTTTTCCTCTGGTGTTTCAGCTCCGAGTGTATCAAAGGGTGCGTTCGAAATGCGCACCGGGTGGACTGCGCGGGCGCGTTTATCGTGGGCTATAAATATAACGATTGCATTCACCACGGCTTCGTAACTCGCGCGTGCTCCGCCGCCGGCGCGCGGCCCTGGCCCGCTCTTCGCGGCCGCGGGAAGAGCAGGACCAAGGTCCGCTGGCCTTTCGCGCCGCTTGCAATGTCGTGGACAATAAAACGAGCGCACCCTTTGATACACTCGGACTGAATCACCAGTAGAAAACACTCTCTCCTGCACCAGAGCAGGGAGAGGAGAGGCTAGAAAGGGAGGGGAGGGAGGGGTCGGTTTGACAAGTAAGGGTGCCTGTGAGGTCAAAACAGCGGTTTGGTTGGTCTCAGGACGTTGTGTAAACACAATCCAATAAAAAAATACTAACTTTGAAGCTGAAGAAATAACCGCACTAGTATAAAGGCTATACACTCTGTTAGTTATGAGAGGGCCCACGAAATCTAGCAACAGGGGCAGCCGAAATCTAGTAACAGGGGCAGCTATGAAAAAAATGGAATAAAGCAGGTATAAAGGTGTATGATAAAAGACAGATTTAACCCTATATGTGTTTTGGTCTGGATGACTCCTTTAACTCTCTCTCTGTCTGACATTCAGTGCAGTGGCGTCAGTTCAGCAAAAGCTAGGGTATGGCAAAGATGGGAGTCCTCGTGGAAAAGAGGCTTTACATCTATACTATAATTTTGCGAATGTCTGACTGAGTGAGTGAGTGAGTGAGTGTCTGTCTGTCCCAGCGTTTCTCCTCGGTGACTGGAGCAATTGATCTGAAATCGCATCACCATCAGCATATGAACACACCTGACATAACTGTGAAGCCCGTTTGTCACTTTCACAAATCGTATGCTGTATACTTAGCATTTTTATGCTGTATCTATATCTATTTAGCCTACAGTACCTTTTGTGACCACACATGTTAAGGGAGGGGCGCTGTTGTTCAGGCCATGCACAATCACACACAAACCCACACACACACACACACGCACACACACACACACACACGGGGGGGGGGGGGGGGGGGGGGGGGTGTGTGTGCAGGCAGGCGGGGGGGGGGGGGGGGGGGGGGGTCTGGCCCTGTTACAGATGATGTCCAAATATCATGCAGATCGGTACACAGCATCTCTGTAGCCGTTAAATGGAACGGCTGTTTCTTACATTGATGCTCCTACATATTAGCATGCAAGCACCAGTTAAAGTTACTTTCTATCCCTCATATACTGTGTGCACAGTGCACATCCCAGAACCCACACACTGCACATCATTTCGGAGCTCATATCTTTGAACGGGTAAGGGCTAGTTTTGTATAACACGGTTCTATTGTGAAAATAGCAGATCTACATGCTCACAACGCCTCGCAGCGAGGCGTTGTGAGCATGTAGATCTGCTATTTTCACAATGTCTGAAAAAAACACAGGTTTCTACTGTTTCTTGGGCTGGATATGGCAACCTGGAACGGTTGTTCAAGTGCAGCTAAACTTGGCATGTTGTAAACGTGCCACAATTAACAATAATGCATTGCACCTGTGCAGCTGACCTGCGGAACCTGGGAATATACCATCTTGTCAAGATGGGGAGAATATAATTATAATACCTTGTTAAAGTGACCATTTTGTTAAATTTTGCATTTGTAGTTATTTTACTGTAATTTAACAACATAATAACCAGCACAGATAGACAAAGAGACATTCATGGATTTATTTAAAAGTAACTTTTATCTTCCCCCCTGGACCCAGGGTATGGCAGCTGCATACCCCTGCCATACCCAATTGACTCCCCTGTTTCAGCGAGTGGCTGCACTCTACACTACAGCGTAAAGTTGCATTTACGCTCGTCCACGAAGTTGCGTAGGGAGTTTTGGGTGTTGTAGTTGAATTCTCCCAAAACAAATTAGGCACCATTTTTGCAGAATTCTATTGGCTATAACATGTGCCAGTCATCAGAACAACCTGCTGCCATTGGCTGGCCCAGGAAATGTGGGCATGCACCTCCTCTGAACACATACCACTGGGTGCTATTGGGAGAGTGGGACAGGACTAGCAGCTCCAATACTAGGATTAATAAGAGAAGGATATCACACTGGGCGTGTCCCAGCCGTGGTACCGGGGTACGGCACATGCGCAGTGTTAACAGGAACTGCCATGGTGGAGTGTTCCAGCAGAGGCACTAGATAAAAAAGATCATGATCCGTTCTCAGTAGAGCGAGGTGTGTGTTTGTTTGTTTTGTTCTCTCTCCACTCATCACCTAAACAGCTGCAGGTTTTCTTATATTTTCTGCATAGTGCTGTTTTATTTTTTTTAAAGGACCCCAATTGAAACAAGCCCAATGCTCTTTGGAGGTGCTTATCCTTTTAGTTGACCTTGTACCAGCTGTTATGAAACTACCTTTTCCTATGCAAACTTCTAATAAAGTTTTAAATCAATCAATTGTGGGAAATAATTGGTCTTCAGAGGGATGCTTTTATATAATCCTGTACTTTGAAGCATATGTCTTAACTTGTACTGTGTGCCGTACTTGTATGGTGCAAAGAATTCAACAGACCGCACAATTTAATTTATTTATAAGCACTTACACAAAATATCAGTAAAACAGCAGTAGATGAGAATACGATGGATTTCTATAACTTATATTCATTCAGGATATGCAACACATAGTTGTGCCTATTAGGGCACCAAATAAGCCTACTTGTTTTGTGGCATAAGAACATTTAATTTGAGCAAAGAGCAAGGCCCCAGCAGGCACTTAAAGTAGGACAAAACAAACACTACCATTTAATGTTTACACGCCGCCATCTACTGAGCCAAAGTGTAGGTGCAGGCCAGATTGTACTGCGCATGTGCTGTACCCAGTACCACGGCTGGGACACGCCCAGTGTGATATCCTTCTCTTATTAATCCTAGCTCCAATAGAGGTTATGCACGTCCACTGGGACCCGCCCCCCCAATCTAGACTAAAACGTTGAGCAGCTTGGAGCGTTGGAGTTTGGAAGCGCTCGTTGCAAACTACTCAACAGCCCTGCATACCACCTGTTTCTAAATTGCACATAATGCAGGAGGCAGCAGGACGTTGTGTTGTTGAAAACGAGTGCTTCCAAACTCTGACACTTGGAAAAATAAAAACCTGCACAGAATGTCTTGACAGAAAGTAGCTCGTAACATGTCTATGGTGGATTTTTATGAAACAAAAACTGTGTAGATAGAAAGAGGATAATTCAAGCTTTCAGTACAGCCGCAATGTTGGTGAGTTTAACTTTGTTTAATACAATCAGAAAGGACTTTTCTGTTTGGATGTTTGGGCTGTCAATGGCAGAAATGAGTTTTTTTGCCACTCAGTAGGCGTTCCCACATAACTTCCAGCAACAGTGATGTCACACGCATACCCTCTATTGGGTGAAATGAAGTGTCAATCATCATTGTCATCACTCGGAGACCATTTTGATACTAGCCACTTGTTATACTGAAAATGTGAACTGAATTTAGAGGGGCGTTCTCCCATACGCAATAACGTGTGTGTGTGTGTGTGTGTGTGTGTGTGTGTGTGTGTGTGTGTGTGCGTGTGCGCGTGCGCGTGTGCGTGTGCGTGCGTGCGCGTGCATGTGTGTGTGTGTAGAGTGACGCTGACAGCATGTGTCTCATCTGTCATGATGATCTGCATAAAGCTGGGAAACCAATCAGAGAGCTGCAATGTGCTCACAGCTTCCACTCACAGGTAATCTAACCAATCAGAGAGCTGCAATGTGCTCACAGCTTCCACACACAGGTAATCTAACCAATCAGAGAGCTGCAATGTGCTCACAGCTTCCACACACAGGTAATCTAACCAATCAGAGAGCTGCAATGTGCTCACAGCTTCCACACACAGGTAATCTAACCAATCACTGTGCTCACAGGGAAGTTGTATTTATAATATTATTTCTTACAGTGCATTGAACGTGTGGTTTTATTTATAATAATATTTTTTACAGTGCATTGACGTGTGGTTGTATTTATAATATTTGTACAGTGCATTGACGTGTGGTTGTATTTATAATAATATTTTTTACAGTGCATTGACGTGTGGCTGTGGAGAAAGAGGGCGTGTCCGACCTGTCGGCTTCCTGCAGTTTCACATTCCTTCCACGGGGCGGCGACAGAGGTCAAAGTTCCATAGAGAGCAGAACCTGTCTGACTGTCTGGCATACAAACACACTGTTTACAGTTTAAAGGAGTAGTTCACCCCCAAAATGACCTTTTTTTCTATTGATTACTCACGCCATGGAGAGTAGAGTTCAATAATATTTTTTGTTTTTTGTCAAATTCCTAAGACAAAAATTTGATTCGAGTAAATGTACCCCCATTGATTCCGGATGGGGACCCGTTTCAAAACGGGTCCCCATCCGGAATCAATGGGGGTACATTTATTTAGTCCTTTCTGTGACAAAAACCAAAAAATATTATTGAACTCTAGTCTCCATGGCATGAGTAATCAATAGAAAAAAAGTCATTTTGGGGGTGAACTACTCCTTTAAAGAGATATTTCAAAAAAAAAGAAAAGAAAAAAAAAAACTTTGGTACTTTCTCATTTTATCGTCTAATCAGGCGTTTGTGAACATCCTGGACAGAAGTTAGTTGATTCAGTATTTAGATTTTTTAGTTTTTCAAAAAAATGATATATATAAACAAATAACGCCACCCCCCCCCCCCCCCCCCCAAACAAAATGCGTGAATGTAATTCCACAGTAGTCTCTTGTGCTTCTTAGCAAAAAAGTAATGTTTAAAAATAAATTAAAATGTTTTGAAATGGAAACTCTAATCAAAATGTATAAATGTATTTATTTAATTTGATTAATTTGTTTATTTCCCATGAAATATCATTCACAGCTTCAGTAATGGGCGATGTGTTTTTTATGATATTTATCTGTATAATATGTTTTAATGATGACTTGAGTGCAATGGACCGTGATGGATGCTTCAATCAATCAATCAATAAATCAATAAATCAATCAATCAATCAATCATCAAAGTCAGGATCTAGTTTATATGCAACTTTTTGGGGATTGATATAAAAATAAGACAATCCAAAAACCTTTATCATTCAGTGAGCCAACTATAGTCTCACATTTACACACTCTCAGAGTTACAGAGCTGTAAGGGTCCATTTGGTTCCATTTGTACACTCTCAGAGCGTGCATGCATTTGTGTGTGCGTGCGTGTATGTATGTATGTGTGTGTGCGCGTTCATGTGTGAGTTATCTTTAGACCAGATAATCCTAAACGTGGTATATATATATATATATATATATATATATATATATATATATATATATATATATATATATATATATATATATATATATATATATATAAATAATTTGTTTCTCAGACACGCTATAATAATATTGTTCCTGTTTTGTAAATACAGATTAATTAATGTTTTAATAAAGTTTAATTAAAGCACTGTCTTTGTTCCGTTCTGTCATTGGTTGGTTGATGGATTGAAATATTTATCAGAAGTTTTGCACACACTAGGGCATTAACGACTTGTGATTTTTGCAAGTCGACTCGACTCAATAAAAGGTTGAGTTGAAGTCGACTTTATCGTTTGATGACGTCATCACATCACACAACCCCCCAATTATGTTGGGGGGTCCCCAGATGATTAACTTAATGTGAAACATTGTTTTCTCTCTCAAGTCTCAACAGTAAACAAACCAACATAAAGTTTAAGTGTATAGACTATAGAGGGTATCTGCACATTTATAAAGTGACAATTTAAGGACTTTTTAATACCTCTAAAATGACAAAAATTAAACATTGTCCAAATTGTCAAATATTAGAGGCAGAAATTGTGAAAATAGCCGATCTACATGCTCACAACGCCTCGCATCGCGAGGCGTTGTGAGCATGTAGATCGGCTATTTTCACAATAGAACGATTTTTTTTTTTTTTCAACTTTGACTTTCGACTTTCTCTGGTGGGAGTCGACTTGTGTAATGAAGTCGACTGCGACTTGTCGACTTTTTGGTTAATGCCCTAGCATGCAGGAAAAGGTTCGCCTGTAAGTGTTTTTTCACATGGCCAATGTTTAGCAAACACATTTATCTGCTCAATGTTTGTATAGGATTTTTTTTTTCTAATTCAAAGTGGGGTCCGCGGACCACTGCTTTAATAAAAATAAGCATCGGTATTATTACTTTATTTTGTATTTAAACATATTTTTGTGTGGTCATGTGTAATCAATGTATTAATTTATTAACAGAGCACAGAATATTAACTCAGGGGTCTTCAACGTTTTCAGGCCGAGGACCCCTTAGCCTAGTTGAGAGAGAGATGAAGCAGGGACCCCTTAGTTGAGAGAGAGATGAAGCAGGGACCCCTTAGTTGAGAGAGAGATGAAGCAGGGACCCCTTAGCTGAGAGAGAGATGAAGCAGGGACCCCTTAGCTGAGAGAGAGATGAAGCAGGGACCCCTTAGTTGAGAGAGAGATGAAGCAGGGACCCCTTAGTTGAGAGAGAGATGAAGCAGGGACCCCTTAGTTGAGAGAGAGATGAAGCAGGGACCCCTTAGTTGAGAGAGAAATGAAGCAGGGACCCCTTAGTTGAGAGAGAGAGATGAAGCAAGGACCCCTTAGTTGAGAGAGAGATGAAGCAGGGACCCCTTAGTTGAGAGAGAGATGAAGCAGGGACCCCTTAGCTGAGAGAGAGATGAAGCAGGGACCCCTTAGCTGAGAGAGAGATGAAGCAGGGACCCCTTAGTTGAGAGAGAGATGAAGCAGGGACCCCTTAGTTGAGAGAGAGATGAAGCAGGGACCCCTTAGTTGAGAGAGAGATGAAGCAGGGACCCCTTAGTTGAGAGAGAGATGAAGCAGGGACCCCTTAGCTGAGAGAGATGAAGCAGGGACCCCTTAGCTGAGAGAGAGATGAAGCAGGGACCCCTTAGCTGAGAGAGAGATGAAGCAGGGACCCCTTAGTTGAGAGAGAGATGAAGCAGGGACCCCTTAGCTGAGGGAGAGATGAAGCAGGGACCCCTTAGCTGAGAGAGAGATGAAGCAGGGACCCCTTAGTTGAGAGAGAGATGAAGCAGGGACCCCTTAGCCTAGTTGAGAGAGAGATGAAGCAGGGACCCCTTAGCTGAGAGAGAGATGAAGCAGGGACCCCTTAGTTGAGAGAGAGATGAAGCAGGGACCCCTAGCTGAGAGAGAGATGAAGCAGGGACCCCTTAGTTGAGAGAGAGAGAGATGAAGCAGGGACCCCTTAGCTGAGAGAGAGATGAAGCAGGGACCCCTTAGTTGAGAGAGAGATGAAGCAGGGACCCCTTAGTTGAGAGAGAGATGAAGCAGGGACCCCTTAGTTGAGAGAGAGATGAAGCAGGGACCCCTTAGTTGAGAGAGAGATGAAGCAGGGACCCCTTAGTTGAGAGAGAGATGAAGCAGGGACCCCTTAGTTGAGAGAGAGATGAAGCAGGGACCCCTTAGTTGAGAGAGAGATGAAGCAGGGACCCCTTAGCTGAGAGAGAGATGAAGCAGGGACCCCTTAGTTGAGAGAGAGATGAAGCAGGGACCCCTTAGTTGAGAGAGAGAGATGAAGCAGGGACCCCTTAGTTGAGAGAGAGATGAAGCAGGGACCCCCACAACCTGTTCATAGATTCCATATAGTTTCATTGTTTGACAGCACAATCATCAGTGTATTTTGGATTCATGTCAATTTGTGTTTCCAGATATTTAACCACTTGAACCGTCAATACTTAATAAACTTGACCTTTCACTCTGTACTTAGTCTGCTCTTTTTCCCTTCTACACCAAAGCTCTTTGACAAAAATAGCCGATCTACAAGATCTGCTATTTTTGTCTAAATTTCTCTGAATTTTCACTAGGGTGAAATTGACACTAGGGTTCGAGTGGTTAATACAAAAAAGGAGAAAAACTTTTTTTCTATCACTCAAAGATCTGGAGGACCTCCTGTAGTAACTCTGAGGACCCCCTAGGGGTCCCGGACCCCCTGTTGAAGACCCCTGTATTAACTCATAGTGTATTATTACACTGCCATCTATCTACCATATGGTGAAACAGCGCCCCCCCAGGTCCTGCTGTGGCCGCAGAGCGGTACTGCAGGCCCTGTCTGTCAGTCCGTCCAGCCAGAGCATGGGATTTAATTCAAGTTTCCTCCTTCTGCGCTGTGATTGGCCGCCAAAGGGGGTCGCCCGGGACAACCAAAAGCCCAAGCTGACCAATGACAGCGCGAGCCACCACCTCTCCGTCCCCCTGGGCTATGGGATGGACAGAATCCCCACCGGAGTGCACCTGTTGTTCCAAAAAACAACATCCTCCTCACAACAATAAAAAACTACTTTTTAACACATTTAAACACTTAAACTGCGGGTAAAAGCACTTTAAACCTTTAAAGCTAACTCTTATGTTCACACAGAGACGGTAGAGTCTGGTTTTAGAGGCTGTTCTGGGTGTTTTTAGATGGATAAACTGAAGAAGGTTCTGCGGGGAGAAGATGCTTCCAGCGGGGGAGACAGCACGGACATACTGGAGGTAAGGAGTGGATGCTAACCATGCTAATGCTAACCAACACAACAACACTGTGACTAACATGTTAGTAGCTTTCTGTTTAAAGTACTTTATAAAGCTTTGTTCTGCTAGTTTCATCCTTCTGGCTCCCATTGGGACAAACACATACTGAATAAACTCCTCTTTGTTGGGGGTCTGTTTGGAAACCACTGGTCTCTGGGGCAGGGGTTCTCAAGCTGTGGGTCGGGACCCCCAGGAGGTCCCCAGATGATTAACTTAATGTGAAACATTGTTTTCTCACTCAACAGTAAACAAACCTACATAAAGTTGAAGTGTATAGACTTTATACTGTCATACACTTAAAAGGACAACTTTAGTTTTTTACAACAAGGGTTCATATTTTAGTTTGTAATTAAAGAATATAAAAGATGTGTGCTAAAATTATTTCATTTACTTCTTTCTATTGTTTTAGAGATTCTTATTTCAGTGGTTGGGGGCATGCGTACAAGTGGCTAAATATGTCATTTTAAGAATAAGCCCATTCCCAAGATACAACGCAACCTTTCATGGTTGGATGTGACTTATGGGGGCTAGAAGTGTTACTGTAAATAGCAATAAAGAAACTGCTGGCTTATTGTGTCTAAAAAGACATATTTAGCCACTTGTACGCATGCCCCCATGCGTACGCATGCCCCACATTTTAGCACGGTAAACGCGATAAAACAATAGAACGAAGCAACTGAAAACATTTTAACACTCACTTTTTCTTTTCTCTAATTACAATCTAAAATATGAACCCTTGTTGTAAAAAAAAATAAGTTGTACTACTAGCTACCAAGTGGTTCTCAACCTGTGGGTCTACTCTGGACCCCCTGAGGGGTCCCCAACTCCACTTTATTTTAACATGATGTGAACCATTGTTTTCTCACTCAACAGTAAACAAACCAACAAAGTTTAAGAGTATAGACTCATATACTGTTATACACTTAAATGTTATGTTGGATTTGTTTACCTGTATACCATAGAGCAGTGGTTCTCAACCTGTGGGTCGGGACCCCTAGGGGGGTCCCCAGATGATTAACTTAATGTGAAACATTGTTTTCTCTCTCAACATTAAACAAACCAACATAAAGTTTAAGTGTATAGAGGGTATCTGCACATTTATAAAGTGACAATTTAAGGACTTTTTAATACCTCTAAAATGGCATATTAAACATTGGCCAAATTGTCAAATATTAGAGGCAGAAATTGTGAAAACAGCAGATCTACATGCTCAATCTACCCTCACCTTTTCTTCACTCTAATTACAATCTAAAATATGAACCCTTGTTGTAAAAAAAAAAAAAAGTTGTCCTACTAGCTACCAAGTGGTTCTCAACCTGTGGGTCTACTCTGGACCCCCTGAGGGGTCCCAGACTCCACTTTATTTTAACATGATGTGAATTTTTGTGAACCATAGTTTTGTCACTCAACAGTAAACAAACCAACATAAAGTTTAAGTGTATAGACTATAGAGGGTATCTGCACATTTCTGAAGTGACAATTTAAGGACCTTTTAATACCTCTAAAATGACAAATTAAACATTGGCCAAATTGTCAAATATTAGAGGCAGAAATTGTGAAAACAGCAGATCTACAAGCTCACAAGCAGCTCATGTAGGTGTGTTTAAATCAACACAGCAGTGTGCACATAGAAACCAGCTCACCTGTGTGTGTGTGTGTGTGTGTGTGTGTGTGTGTGTGTGTGTGTGTGTGTGTGTGTGTGTGTGTGTAAATCAACACATCAGCAGTGTACACATAGAAACCAGCTTCTCCGCACACAGCCTGCAGAAACAGCAACAACCCCATTGTTGTAGTCTGGGTCTGGGATCATTCACTTTCTGGGTTGTAACCGGTCTGGAACACGTCATGTTGTAGTACTCAAAGGACTACAATTTGCCGGAACTATCAAACCGGAAACAGTTTTAACCCAAAATAATTTCCCTGCGCTCAAGGACATACCTTTTTAGGGCCTGCCTAATAAACTCCTTGATGCAGAGTAGTTTTGCTTTTGAAAAGTTTGTTTGAGATATGCATCTTTTAGTCCAACTCGTAGCGACTGGCAAGACTACACTAGGCTACTGGAGCATATTAATAGGGATTGGGGAAACAAACGGAGGGAACCAAATCAAAGCGACGCCACTTCTTCTAGTGGTTTCTGCGTTGGGCAGAAACTAGTCACGCGTAGCCAGACAACTATTCCACAATCTCCGAATGCTATATAGAGTCTGGAACGGCAGCTCCCGAACGGCAAGTATCAGAAGTAGCCACTGCTGCACTGAACTGTAGTCCCACTGGAAACATAACAGAAACACACTAGCACAGACAGAGTCATTATAATGAACTGTAGTCCCATTGGAAACATAACAGAAACACACTAGCACAGACAGAGTCATTATAATGAACTGTAGTCCCATTGGAAACATAACAGAAACACAATAGCACAGACAGAGTCATTGTAATGAACTGTAGTCCCATTGGAAACATAACAGAAACACACTAGCACAGACAGAGTCATTATAATGAACTGTAGTCCCATTGGAAACATAACAGAAACACAATAGCTCACACAAAGTCATTCGAGCGGCCTATTCTTGTTATGAGTGTATAGTTTAAGAAAACGTTTGAGAACATCATGGAGGTAACACCAATAACACCAGAGAAAGATGAAATAACACCCCCAGAAATGTTGAAAGGAGACTTAATGCTTCCAGTAGGACATGTTATTTCTACTGCACCAAGGGAGCGGTTGCATCACATCCGCTTTATCTCACACTCATCGTTTCTATTTCCGTTTGCCAGACTGTTGACGGGAGCATTTGACCAAATCGCGGAGGCAACAGTCTAGCGAGACTAGGCGTAAACCAAACTGATAAATAAGAAATTCAGACTAATACAAATAAAAGAAAGATAGAACTTTCACTAAAAATAGAAAAGAATATGGAATCCGGAGATGATGAGGTGGTCGTTCCTTGCAGCTTTATTCAGAGAAGCATCAAAAACAAAGTCCAGGAATGGCATAGAATCAAGTAGAAAGGACCCAGGGTCCTAAAAGCACTGACCTATACCTCACGGCCGGCCAGGCTCAAACTGAGTACTTCATGTCAATTTACCGTACCCTTAAATACAGTAGCAATACACAAAGTCATGGCCTACTCAGACAGACAGATGGTTACAAAGTGACATAAACCAGTAAGGCTCCCTAATCGGGAGATAAGCGACCGTAGGTCACTTATCTCCACAAATAGGGCAAAAATGTGTTTTGCCAAAATCTTCCTGATCCATGTTGATGACATGAGTGTAGACATACTGTGCAGTGATTTTCGTGATTTTAGGGCAAAATCTGTAGGAGCAGTGTCCAAAAATGTGTTTTTAAAATTCGGCCTGGAGGTGGCGCTATATGGGAGAGATTCATGTTGATGGGATGAGTGTAGACATACTGTGTACCGATTTGCGTGATTTTAGGGCAAAAATTGTAGGAGCAGTGTCCAAAAATGGTTTTTGCAAGAATCGGCCTCATGGTGGCGCTAGAAGAGGGCCATGTGAGAAATGAGGGGTGGGGTCTCCGTGCCGGCAATGGCGGACGAATAGGTACCGGCCCCGGCTGTCCCGGTCGCTCCTAGCCGGAGTTACGGCATTTTATGTGAGCTGCAGTGTAGGGGTCCTCCACTGGGGGCGCCACCACTTTTGCATCCGTTCTGGAGCACCAGGAGTGGGTGGTCCCCAGGAATTCCCCGTGAGCAGCCCCGTTGGGGTGGTCATTTGGTCAGTTTAGCACATTTGGTCATTTTTTACATCTGGGGGTCCCCCCCAGGTCCCTGGAGCTCCGGGGGTCCTTGGAGGTTGTAGTTTGGCAGGCAAGGAACGTGTGTGCAAAATTTGGCATGGATCGGGGCAACGGTTGCGGAGATATGAGCAGGGCAAGAGTGTGACGTGTGAGGTGTGACAGACAGACTGACGGACTGACGGACTCACACTTTGTGCAGGGTTTGATAGTAAATGCGACCTACGGTCGCAATGACACAGACTGACAGTAAACAAAAGGACAGTCAACATTCATTGTGAATCAAAGGATATGACACCTGATGGAACAGCTGGCCACAGCTGCTGCATATCTGCTGTAGACCTTAGTCAGACTGATTAATGTCCAAAATATAGTTTCACAGTTCATATTAATATAAATCAAAATACATACATTTGTTTAAACAGAAACCTATTTATCACAAACGGCCTGTTGTGAACGAACACCAGGCTTTCCCCCAGAAAGCCTGGTAGGCGAGGTTACCACTGGTGTAGTTATTGTTGCACTAGCAGTGCCGTTGCCACGTCTGATTATTATAAGCCACGTTGGACTTGTTTTCCTCTGTAAATTCCCTGGTAAATTATCGGTACGTTGGTGTGTGTGGTTTTTTCCCCCTACAAGGACCTGGGTAGAGTGGTGTGAAACTGGTACTAAACGTGGTACAAAAAAGTAGTTACAGTTGCACTAGCAGGGCTGTTGCCACGTTGGACTTGTTTTCCTCTGTAAAGTTTTTTGGGAGTTTTTTTTAAAAGTTATACCATGTAACTTTTTTTATAAAACAAATCTTAAAATTGTCCTAACTGTTAAATCGCTAAAGTTTTAGAACACCCACTCCGTTATTTTCAGCTTCTAAAGCCTTCTCTTTATATGTTTTCTATGATCCTGACCGGGGCCCGGTTTTCGTGGAAAAATTACGTCATCATACACTACCAGCCAATCACAGCGAGGGTTATACACTGCCGGTCAATCACAGCGCATCTTGAAGTGGGGTCGCTATCACAATAGGGCGGCCATATTTGTAGGCGCCGGTGTGTCTCTATACTCGGGTGAAGGAGTCCGTTTCTCCGGAATGCCTGAACGCACAGGAACCAGGGACCCCTCTAAAGATAGATCTCGGCGAGGTGGAGGCAGACGCGGGGGTGTGAGGCCCGGTCCGCAAGACGTGGACGCGACCGCGGTTTGCTATAGAGCTACTGACCACTAGTTGAGCAACTTACACAGTATAGCTTTAAGCTTGTTTCTAAAGCCGTGGTTTTTCATCCTTTTTCACATCAAGATCCATTATTTATTGGACAGCAGGGATGATGAGACGATAAGCCATATCATCGTTTATCATCATGATAAAAAAACACTCATGATAATCGTATCGTGGAGATTTAATTTATGGTGATATCGTCCTCCGTCATGCACTGGGATCAATTCACCTTTTATTTGCTGAGCTGCATATCTGGTACCACTTAAACCCTCTATTGGTAAAATGTACTTATAATATACATACTTTTTTTCACTCTCTATCAAATCTCTTTACAAAAAATTGCTGATCTACAAGCTCACTTGTAGATTGGCTATTCTTTGGCAGATGTTCTGCTCCATGGATTGATTATCGTGATAATATCGTAATTCGTAAGTTATCATTGTGATAATATCGTAAGTTGTTATCGTGATTATATCGTAAGTTATTATCGTGATAATATCGTAAGTTATTATCGTGATAATATCTTAAGTTATTATCGTGGTAATAGTGTAAGTTATTATCCTGATAATATCATAAGTTATTATCGTGATAATATCTTAAGTTATTATCCTGATAATATCGTAAGTTATTATCGTGATAATATCGTAAGTTGTTATCGTGATAATATCGTAAGTTATTATCGTGATAATATCTTAAGTTGTTATCGTGATAATATCGTAAGTTATTATCGTGATAATATCTTAAGTTATTATCGTGGTAATAGTGTAAGTTATTATCCTGATAATATCTTAAGTTATTATCCTGATAATATCATAAGTTATTATCGTGATAATATTGTAAGTTATTATCCTGATAATATCGTAAGTTATTATCCTGATAATATCATAAGTTATTATCGTGATAATATTGTAAGTTATTATCCTGATAATATCTTAAGTTATTATCCTGATAATATCATAAGTTATTATCGTGATAATATCGTAAGTTATTATCCTGATAATATCGTAAGTTATTATCCTGATAATATCATAAGTTATTATCGTGATAATATCTTAAGTTATTATCCTGATAATATCATAAGTTATTATCGTGATAATATCGTAAGTTATTATCCTGATAATATCTTAAGTTATTATCCTGATAATATCATAAGTTATTATCGTGATAATATCTTAAGTTATTATCCTGATAATATCATAAGTTATTATCGTGATAATATCTTAAGTTATTATCCTGATAATATCATAAGTTATTATCGTGATAATATCTTAAGTTATTATCCTGATAATATCATAAGTTATTATCGTGATAATATCGTAAGTTATTATCCTGATAATATCTTAAGTTATTATCCTGATAATATCATAAGTTATTATCCTGATAATATCTTAAGTTATTATCCTGATAATATCTTAAGTTATTATCGTGATAATATCGTAAGTTATTATCGTGATAATATCGTAAGTTATTATCCTGATAATATCGTAAGTTATTATCCTGATAATATCGTAAGTTATTATCCTGATAATATCGTAAGTTATTATCGTGATAATATCGTAAGTTGTTATCGTGATAATATCTTAAGTTGTTATCGTGATAATATCGTATGTTATTATCCTGATAATATCGCAAGTTGTTATCGTGATAATATCTTAAGTTGTTATCGTGATAATATCATAAGTTATTATCGTGATAATATCGTAAGTTATTATCGTGATAATATCGTAAGTTATTATCGTGATAATATCGTAAGTTGTTATCGTGATAATATCGTAAGTTGTTATCGTGATAATATCGTAAGTTGTTATCGTGATAATATCGTAAGTTATTATCCTGATAATATCGTAAGTCCAGAATTCTTTGGTCACAATAATCGTGATATGAAATATTTTTATCGTCCAACAGACCACTGTTGATTTGGTCGACTAAAACTATGACGAAAATTAAATAAAGACTAAAACTATGACGAAAACTAAATAAAAACGAAATAAAAACTAAGCTGTGATGACTAAAACTAAGACTAAATATATTGACAATTTCGCCAACAAAATAAAAAATATCTATTCTGCATCTAGCACCAGGCAACATTTTTAAGTTACCAAAATCTTTGCTTCTGTTGGTCCCCAGAAGAAAAACAAAATGAGATTGAGGTGGGGGTCCGCAGCCAAACACACATCTTTTTGGCGTTACTTGACATGACAAAGTTGGAACCACTGATATATAGCATATGTTTTGTCAGAAAACTGTTAGGATTTACTTTGTTGATTCAAGAATGCTGTCTGCTTGGAGGAGTGTGTGTGTGTGTGTGTGTGTGTGTGTGTGTGTGTGTGTGTGTGTGTGGGGGGGGGGGGGGGTCTGTCTGAGTGTCTGGCCCTGTTACAGCGCCACCAGCAGGCGGGTTTGAGTAAAACACATTTTTGCACCACAGTAGCCTACTCCTACAGATTTTGTCCAAAAATCATGCGGATCGGTACACAGTATCTCTGTAGCCATTAGGCCTGGGGCGGTATCAACATTTTGTTACCGCGATTACCGTCTTCCCATTTACCGCCGGTACTGCGGTAATTACCGCACCCCCGTATCTATTAATTAAGGTTCGGCGATAAGCCAAAATATTGCAATCATCTTCCCTAAAGTCGCCTCACAGCCTGACTGCCCGAGTTATACTTCTCCGTACAGCACAGCGGGTATGGCTTTGAAAGGAGCAGATCTACAAGCTCACATCGCATCCGGGACGCATTCTGAGCTTTTAGATCTGCACTGTCGGGTTACCATAGTAACGTAGGCTAGCTACTTAGCTTTTCAGACACAAACAGCTGTGTGAACAAACCAGAAGAGGACGGGTAGTCAGATCGTGTACAGTGATTCTGTAAACTCACGTCACGTCTCAACTCTCAAATCGCAGTGATTGAGTGCTGCTATATACAGGTTTTAGTTACAAGAAAAGGTTATAAAATCGCAGACGCGCCGCCGGACGGGGCAAAACGTGCGATGCGGTGGAAAAAGTAAAATGGTTTCATTTTCGGTTTTAGTCCACGCGTCCCGCGCTCCGCCAGTAATCCGTATGAATAAAAAAAGATATGCCACAACACAAGGTATGTACATAACATCCTTGTGTCGTGTGGATTACAGAGAAAGTTTACGCTGCTCTGTACTCCTCTCGCGGCTGCTGTGGTGCCCTGGCCTGACTCTGTGTCTCTGAGAGTGAGAGTGACGTATGTGGCTTCCAACATGTGGTACACGGCCCAGAGCAGAGCGGCATGGAGCGCATGCGGTCCTCGCTTCTCCCCTGTTTTAAAACTCGCTTGTTTTCCAATATAAAATTGACTTTTTTTTGGTCTTTTTTACCGCGGTAAGCACACTGACACCGCGGTAGACCTCGGTTTACCGCGGTACGGCGGTACGGCGGTTACCGTGTCCAACCCTAGTAGCCATTAAACCAAACGGGTATTTCTTACATTGATGCTCCTACATATTATCATGCAAGCACCAGTTAAAGTTACTTTCCATCCCTCATATACTGTGTGCACAGTGCACACCCCATAACCCACATACTGCACATCATTTTGGAGCTCATAATTATCTTCTAACGGGTAAGGGCTAGTTATATTTATACATTAGTGTCTGTCTGTCTGACTGTCTCTCTCTCTCTCTCTCTCTTCCTCTCTCTCTCTCTCTCTCTCTCTCTCTTCCTCTCTCTCTCTCTCTCTCTCTCTCTCTCTCTCTCAGGCAGCGAACCAGGCTTCCACCTTATCCTGGGGAACCCGAGTCAAAGCCTTCGTCATCTGTTTTGTTCTGGGACTGACCCTGTCTATACTGGTAAATACTGACCCTGTCTATACTGGTAAATACTGACCCTGTCTATACTGGTAAATACTGACCCTGTCTATACTGGTAAATACTGACCCTGTCTATACTGGTAAATACTGACCCTGTCTATACTGGTAAATATATCTGTCTATACTGGTAAATATATCTGTCTATACTGGTAAATACTGACCCTGTCTATACTGGTAAATACTGACCCTGTCTATACTGGTAAATACTGACCCTGTCTATACTGGTAAATATATCTGTCTATACTGGTAAATACTGACCCTGTCTATACTGGTAAATACTGACCCTGTCTATACTGGTAAATACTGACCCTGTCTATACTGGTAAATACTGACCCTGTCTATACTGGTAAATACTGACCCTGTCTATACTGGTAAATACTGACCCTGTCTATACTGGTAAATATATCTGTCTATACTGGTAAATACTGACCCTGTCTATACTGGTAAATACTGACCCTGTCTATACTGGTAAATACTGACCCTGTCTATACTGGTAAATACTGACCCTGTCTATACTGGTAATGTACCTGTCTGTCTGTCTGTCTGTCTGTCTGTCTGTCTGTCTGTCTGTCTTGTCTGTTTGTAAGACTGTAAGTTCCGATTCCGATTCGAACTGCGAATCGAACCGATGTGTGATTCAGTGAATCATAATTACAACCCGAATCGCATTTCACTTCCACGTGCAAGCATGCTTCCGACGAAGAGAAAAAAAGAGAGGCGACAGGTACACTCTGACTAGACCACAAACAGCAAACAGCTGGTCAAAGGTGTGGAAATGTTCTGGCTTTCCTGTTAGCTATATGAGGGCACACGAGGAGGGGTCGTTGGCAAAACGGACACCGTTTGCCCAATAAGCCCTATTCATGCCCCGCCCACTCAGCAAATCTCTCAGCAACTTCCTGGTGCTGACGTCAGCTTTGAAGGGTAAACCCTGCTATTTTAACACAGCCAACAAATCATTATTTCGAACGGTAAAGTAAATTATAATGCTTTGTGCCTTTTACTATATTGTGTTCTTGATCATGCTAGCCGTATTTTATACTTTACTATTTGGAAATTGCATTAAATTTGCGATTTCTGTGTTAACTCTATGGCAGGGTTCCCCAATTAGTTTTCCCCAAGGGCCAAATTATGTCTAGGGTACCAAGCCGAGGGCCACAACATTGAATCATGTCTAGGGTACCAAGCTGAGGGCCACAACATTGAATCATGTCTAGGGTACCAAGCCGAGGGCCACAACATTGAATCATGTCTATGTCTAGGGTACCAAGCCGAGGGCCACAACATTGAATTATGTCTAGGGTACCAAGCCGAGGGCCACAACATTGAATTATGTCTAGGGTACCAAGCCGAGGGCCACAACATTGAATCATGTCTAGGGTACCAAGCCAAGGGCCACAACATTGAATCATGTCTAGGGTACCAAGCCGAGGGCCACAACATTGAATTATGTCTAGGGTACCAAGCCGAGGGCCACAACATTGAATCATGTCTAGGGTACCAAGCCGAGGGCCACAACATTGAATTATGTCTAGGGTACCAAGCCGAGGGCCACAACATTGAATCATGTCTAGAGTACCAAGCCGAGGGCCACAACATTGAATTATGTCTAGAGTACCAAGCCGAGGGCCACAGCATTGAATCATGTCTAGGGTACCAAGCCGAGGGCCACAACATTGAATCATGTCTAGGGTACCAAGCCGAGGGCCACAACATTGAATCATGTCTAGGGTACCAAGCTGAGGGCCACAACATTGAATCATGTCTAGGGTACCAAGCTGAGGGCCACAACATTGAATCATGTCTAGGGTACCAAGCTGAGGGCCACAGCATTGAATCATGTCTAGGGTACCAAGCCGAGGGCCACAACATTGAATCATGTCTAGGGTACCAAGCCGAGGGCCACAACATTGAATCATGTCTAGGGTACCAAGCCGAGGGCCACAACATTGAATCATGTCTAGGGTACCAAGCCGAGGGCCACAACATTGAATCATGTCTAGGGTACCAAGCCGAGGGCCACAACATTGAATTATGTCTAGGGTACCAAGCCGAGGGCCACAACATTGCAGGGGGCGACGGTGGCGTTCCCGCTACTCCAGTGACAGTTCAGATATCGTCGTTGTCGGGTGAAAATCTTGTATGTCCAAAACCGTTCGTTTTGCATTTATCATTTTAAAAATGATTTAAACTAGTGAAAACAGCCGATCTACAAGCACACAATGCCTCGCACCGCGAGGCATTGTGTGCTTGTAGATCTGCTGTTTTCACTACTTTTGTGCAACGGCCTTGTTTGATGAAGCAGGGCTTTACTTTGCGAAAGAACGTACACAACGTACAATGACGATATACTAGTGTTGTTGCTGCACCCACAGGCCGCAGATGGTCCGTGGGCCGCCTATTGAGGAACCCTGGCGTACAGTACCTGTTTGTTCTGCTTCTTACTGTACACTATTTCAGGGTCCATCTGTGTGTGTTGTTGTAATTAATAAATTATATTGAATACTATATTAATAATAATAATATTATTCATGTTCCAGGGTACATGTCTGTTGTGGGTACCAACGGTTGGACTTGGAATCTTTGCTGCTTTTTACACCCTGGGAAATGTCTGTTCACTGGCCAGGTAATGTGTGTGTGTGTGTGTGTGTGTGTGTGTGTGTGTGTGTGTGTGTGTGCGCGTGTGTGTGTGTGTGCGTGCGTGCGTGCATGCGTGCGTGCGTGTGTGTGTGTGTGCGTGTTGTCTGTACTCTGTAGTGTGAAAGTGCAAGTGGTCAGTTCAGTGATACCATACCAAAAAAGACATGCATCCTGTATTCTTATATTTAAGCAATATTACACAAGAGGGTGTGATGTATCGTAATTATTGTACCGACTGCGTTGCCGCAGCCCGCAGGGCGAGTGCCCGTAGGCAGTGCAGAAGGTACAATAATTAGATACACCACACCCTCTCGTGTAATATTGCTATTATACAACTGTTGCCCTTAAAACAAAAAATATGTCAACTTCATTTCATTGTAATTAAGATATTCGGTATGGGTTTATTGCTTAGTCTCCAAAGGGAAACATGTTTTGCCACCAGAGCGAATACAAATACACAAAATTAATGACAACATATAAGAAACATACAAATACACAACAAATAACAATAACAGACTTTACAAGTTACATGACACCCTCCCAAAAACCAAGCTAGCGATGTACGTTAAGTTAAGGAATCTAACAGCAGCAGGAACAAAGGATTTCTTCATTCGCTCAGTAGAGATTATAGGCATCAAAAACCTGTTGCTGAACTTGCTACGCAGGTCCTTAAATACCTTATAGAGAGGATGGCCTTCGAAGGAAAGAATAGTGTTCAATTTGGTCCTCATTGGCTTGGCTATGGTGATATCCAAAGTATCCTGAGGGAGGCCAATCACTGAGCCAGCCTTTTTAATCAATTTATTGATTCGGTTTTTATCATCGGCAGTGATGTTGCCCCCCCAGCAGAGCACAGCATAAAAGAGGACACTAGCAAGGATACCTTGGTAGAATACATGAAGGAGTTGACCTACTGATCTCAAAAGATCTGAGCTTTCTCAAGTGGAAAAGTTTAGACTGAGCTTTCTTGAACACAGAATCTGTGTTCATCTTCCAGTCCAGCTCCCTGTCCAAGTGAACACCAAGATACTTATAGGACTGGACTATTTCTACCTCCTGCCCTTTGATGATGACAGGTGAGATAGGCACCTTCTTTTTACAAAAGTTAACAACAAGCTCTCTGGTCTTTTCTACATTGAGCAGTAGAAAGTTATCATCGCACCTGCGAACAAATAGATCGATTTCCTTTTTATAGGCCCGATCGTCATCCTTGTTGATGAGACCAATTAGAACAGTGTCATCAGAGAATTTCTGCATGTGACACTTTGCCTCACTATGCCTACAATCTGCGGTATAAAGGACAAATAAAAAGGAGCTAAAACGGTTCCCTGAGGGGCTCCAGTTTTTGTCCGATAGGAATTTGTAATTTTTTAAAGACTCATTTAGCTACTATGTCCCTGAACGTCACATGAAAACCGCTAGCCTAGCCGCCTAGCCACCTAGCATAGTGTGGGGAGAGAGGAGCGCTTGCTGTCTTTCGTGACCAACGCAGCTGATTTCTTTACTTGATGAGAGACAGTGCAGTAGTGCTCGTTATATGCACGGTTGGAGAGCCTGTTTTCCATTGAGAGCCCGACTACCTGTTGTATATTATATTATATTATATTATATTATATTACAATTGCCTCCTGTGTGAACTGTGCATATAAATAGGATGGGGCAGGTGTAATTAGCCTATATACCGGTACATCTATTGCTTCATGAATTCAATTGCACCTGTCAACTTTGATTATTTCCAATGTCTTATACTTAATTTATTTATTTAAAGACACATTTTTCTTTTTGACTAAAACTATTGACTAAAACTTGACTAAAAACCTTTGTGAGGGTTCGTCGACTAAAACTGGACTAAAACCTTTTGAGTTCTCGTCGACTAAAACTAGACTAAAACTATCAAGGATATAAATGACTAAAATCTGACTAAAACTAATAAGCATTTCGTCAAAAAGACTAAGACTAAGACTAAAACTAAAATGCCTGCCAAAAACAACACAGGTGTGGTGCCTAACACGCTCCCACATGTGTTAATACAAGACTTTTTCACAACTTTTCACAAATAGCCGATCTAGTGCCGCGCTGAGCTTGTAGATCTGCTATTGTTTTAATAGTTAAAGTAATTCCAGGTCTTAATGGGTTAATTGATCAGAAAACATAAGTCTAAATATGGAGATACAAGGTTTCTACCTGACAACAACAATATCCATGATTTAATTGGTTTAAATCACTGCATCTCTTCTCTCAGTGAGGAAACACTTTATGTGTGGAGTTGCGCTGCCCTCCCCTGGTAAAAGTAGGGTACTGCCACTGTTTTATATAGACAGTGTGTTACTTATACTTGTGCCATGCTACTATACTAGTTGTTAAAGGGTAGGCATAATAAGCATTGCTTCAGCCTATGCCTTTTTGGTCAGAAATGTGGCTCTATTTCGTTGAGTAATTTTCTTTGTATTTTCTACTAAAAAGAAAAAGATGTGTATGATGCCACAAGAATGATTGAAATAAACTAAACTAAACTACTATCACTAGCCCTTACCCGTTCAAAGATATGAGCTCCGAAATGATGTGCAGTGTGTGGGTTATGGGGTGTGCACTGTGCACACAGTATATGAGGGATGGAAAGTAACTTTAACTGGTGCTTGCATGCTAATATGTAGGAGCATCAATGTAAGAAATACCCGTTTCGTTTAATGGCTACAGAGATACTGTGTACCGATCTGCATGATTTTTGGACAACATCTGTAACTTCACAGTTATGTCAGGTGTGTTCATATGCTAATGGTGATGCGATTTCAGGCAGACACTCAGACAGACAGACGACATTTGGAAAATGATATGTTTGATATACCTTTACTATTATGTGCCTGTAAGCTTGATGTAACTTGAGTAAAGCCCTTTGCACACAGGACAGTTGCGTTTTTTTCGTTTGCTGCATGAATAAAACACATTGGATTTGGTGTGCAATGCTGTGCGGAATCGGCGCTGCGGATCCCAAAAGGAGTCATAAAAGGACTGATGAGTTTTTACCGCATGCGAGACGCACAAATCGAACTGGGTTCGATCGAGAAAAAAAACGCACGGCCGCAGCCACTCGTCGCACGGCTAATTCGGATCCGGTGTGCATGAGGTCATAGAGAATCATTGTTTTCTTTTAAAAAAAATGAAATTGTCCGCTTTATCCGTGCAGATAAACACGCCTGTGTGCAAAGGGCTTTACTTGAATATTGTACAATCTGTATGGTAGAGTATGTTTATATAAGAATTTGGGCTGGGATGCGATTAAAACTTTTAATCTAATTAATTACAGGCTTTGTGATTAATTAATCGCAATTAATCACATTTTAATCGCACATTGACCTGAGAAGCATTTATTTTTTCAAGTAAAACACATTTTGTTGTACGAGGGAATCAACGAGTGAGTTTTTTCAATCTAAATTTCACATCCACTGGGCCAAGCAAAGCGCTCTGATATGCCCGAAACTGAAGGTTCTGTGGTGCAAAAACTAAGTGCGATTAAAATGCATACATTTTTTTAATCGTGTTAATTTTCTGTAATTAATTAATTGCAATTAATCAGTTAAAGTCCCAGCCTTAATATTTATATGCTGGGGTTAAAGTTCTCTTTCAGTCTAGAGGATTCCATTGGGGATGTTTCTGAGATCAGTGCAGATCTGTAAATAATAATTAAATAAGGGGGAGGAGTAGCGATGGCCGCGGTGTGAATGACAAACTCATCAAAACTAGGGCTGTCACAATTATTACATAATCGTCTAATCGTGATTATTTGACATTATCGCAATTATTTTGTCATAATCGTCATAATCGTGAATGTTGAAAAATGTCCGAAATCGTGGAAATAGCAGATCTACAAGCTCACAACGCGTCGCATCGCGACGCGTTGTGAGCTTGTAGATTGGCTATTTCCACTATCAAAGTTATTTTTTAAGTAGTAAGTTGTCAAATATGTCAGTAATTTCTTTGTATATTTAGGTTATGTGTCATATCTACCATGTACAACTTCAAAGCCTAAAAGCCAAACAGAAATGTAATTGTCAACGTCAAAAACACAATTAAATCGTTAATCGCCAATTATTTGAGGGACAATTAATCGTCATGTAAAATGTCATATCGTGACAGCCCTAATCGCTAGTCAAGTGATCTCCAAACTAAAAAGCAGTTATAATTTCCAGATCAGAGTATTTGAGTTGTCCAGACTAGCATAGAATACAACAGAAGCATGGATTGGAACACACATTCAGTGAAGGCCGTTCAGAACGTCAGCACCAGGTTCCCAAGCATGGTTTCTAGGGCTGTCACGATGTGACATTTTACATGACGATTAATTGTCACTCAAATAATTGGCGATTAACGATTTAATTGTGTTTTTGTCGTTGATAATTACATTTCTGTTTGGCTTTTAGGCTTTGAAGTTGTACATGGTAGATATGACACATAACCTAAACACACAAAGAAATTACTGACATATTTGACAACTTACTACTTAAAAAATAACATTGATAGTGGAAATAGCCGATCTACAATGCGACGCGTTGTGAGCTTGTAGATCTGCTATTTCCACTATTTTTCAACATTCACGATTATGACGATTATGACAAAATAATTGCGATAATGTCAAATAATCACGATTAGACGATTATGTAATAATAGTGACAGCCCTAATGGTTTCCTCTGACTTCGGTGTGTGTGTGTGTGTGTGTGTGTGTGTGTGTGTGTGTGTGTGTGTGTGTGTGTGTGTGTGTGTGTGTGTGTGTGTGTGTGTGTGTGTGTGTGTGTGTGTGTGTGTGTGTGTGTGTGTGTGTGTGTGTGTGTGTGTGTAGTACCATCTTCCTCATGGGGCCGGTCAACCAGGTGAAGAGGATGTGTGCTAAAGAGAGAGCTCTGGCTACTGCCATCATGCTGGTTAGTACACACACACACACACACACACACACACACACACACACACACACACACACACACACACTTTAACAATGTATTTATGTCCACACAAGGCTAACTTGTACTACCAGAAGACTTAAAGGACCAGGTCACCTCTGGGACAGCCAGATCTTATTTTATTGTTGTTTGGGACAAGATCAACACAATCCTGAGTTATTTTTTGTGTTCAATCTGTGTTTTTAGATATTTTAGTATTTCAGCATGCTACAACTGACTAGGGGTGTCTTCTAAAAATCGACGAATCGACGCGTCGTTTTAAGCCCCGGGAATCGACGCCAATTGTTTGAGTCGAAGCGAAAATATATATATTTTTTATATCACCAGTTAGCCTACTACTGCCAGTACTGCGTGCACTGCTGGACTGGTGTGGTGTCATGTACTTCCAATGAGAAGTAGCAATTGGCGAACAGTTATTTATTGTCTCGCACCAGCGTCGGGTTGAAAGTGAGACGGAACGGCCAGAACGGTTCAGAACCGCCGCTTCGTTAAAACATTCAGAGCCGGGAAGGTGTTCCGTTAAGAGGAGGAAGCACGCTGTCAAAATCCCATATTAAATAACCTGCCACAGCACAAACGCGCGTCCACGAAGTAGTAAACAATCTTCTAAAGTCAAATTAACATACACAAGTGTAGGCTACAAGTTACATTTTCTAATTAAAGTGCTTCTGAATTGTTCCAGTGTTGTAATCCATGATGAATGATTGTGTTTCGCTGTGTTTGCGTCCATGACATGTCCACACTACTGGCTCAAGCAGGAGCTGTGCCTCCACCTTTTTATGATCCTTTTCTGAAATGAATCCGTTCTCGACACTGACTCATTACTCTGTCAGTGCTCTGTGTCCCGCGACTGCGGACTGGATCCCATCGTTCATTTAAAAGAGCCGTTCAAGAGAGCGGAATCGTTCGCGAATGTCTCATCTCTACTGCACGCTGCAGACAGTGCAGAGAGACGGGGCAGAGTTGAAACAGCAGAGATGTTTTATTTGTTTTAACGGTGTGTTATAACTCTATGGTTGTACACTGCTATGCAGATAACATTTGTGCTCGCGCACCGATATCACCGAAAACACTGTGTATTCAATTCATCTCTTAATGTATTATTCTATTATGTTGACGTGGTTTAAAGCAACACTTTTTTTTTTTTTTTTTTACACAAAGTAGACTATAAAACGATTCGTCGACGCATCGGATTAACCCCCGCGACTCGAGTCGACTTCATAAATCCTGTGTCGAAGACAGCCCTACAACTGACCAGTTGTAGCATGCTGAAATCGGCTGAAATACTAAAATATCTAAAAACACAGATTGAAAACAAAAAATAACACAATAAGGATTGTGTTGATTGTGTCCCAAACAACAATAAAATAAGATCTGGTTGTCCCAGAGGTGACCTGGTCCTTTAAGGTCTGGTTGTCCCAGAGGTGAACTGGTCCTTTAAGGTCTGGTTGTCCCAGAGGTGAACTGGTCCTTTAAGGTCAGAGGTGACCTGGTCCTTTAAGGTCTGTCTGTATAAGATCTGGTTGTCCCAGAGGTGAACTGGTCCTTTAAGGTCTGTCTGTATAAGATCTGGTTGTCCCAGAGGTGAACTGGTCCTTTAAGGTCTGTCTGTATAAGATCTGGTTGTCCCAGAGGTGAACTGGTCCTTTAAGGTCTGTCTGTATAAGATCTGGTTGTCCCAGAGGTGACCTGGTCCTTTAAGGTCAGAGGTGAACTGGTCCTTTAATAGACCTTAAAGGTCCTTTAAGGTCTGTCTGTACTTCCACTGAAATGTTCAGTGAGTTGTGTTTTCCGACGTGCACATTTCCGGACTCTCGTTTGGTCCGATGCTTTTCAGAAGTCCTTTTCAGAAGTCCCGAGGGACATGATTTTATGGTCGAAAAGTCGACTCCCACCAGAGAAAGTCAAAAGTCGAAGTTGAAAAATGTTTTTCATTATCATTATCATATCCTCATTATTTTTGCTCCATGTGTGCGTCTGTACAGCATTCAAACAGTAGGATTGCTTATTGTCAAGGACAGAATGATCCAATATTACAGTGCTACATAACATTTGGTATAACACTGTTCTATTATAAAAATAGCAGATCTAGATGCTCACAACGCCTCGAGGCGT
>NC_137831.1:1315740-1345740 GCF_963921795.1 Nannobrachium achirus
ACACTCTATAGCAATGATTACTGTCACAATATAGAGCTATTTAACACTGTTACTGAACACACACTCTATAGCAATGATTACTGTCACAATATAGAGCTATTTAACACTGTTACTGAACACTCTATAGCAATGATTACTGTCACAATATAGAGCTATTTAACACTGTTACTGAACAAACACTCTATAGCAATGATTACTGTCACAATATAGAGCTGTTTAACACTGTTACTGAACAAACACTCTATAGCAATGATTACTGTCACAATATAGAGCTATTTAACACTGCTACTGAACAAACACTCTATAGCAATGATTACTGTCACAATATAGAGCTATTTAACACTGTTACTGAACAAACACTCTATAGCAATTTAACCTTATAACAAAAATATGATTGTTTTAACTAATGAATATGCAGTTTTGAAAACACATTAAAATATGAATATTCTGTCTTTCTGTTTTCAGGGACGCTGTCATCAAGATGTTTTCACTCTGCCTTTAGTTTAGACACGCACGCACGCACGCACGCACGCACGCACGCAGGCAGGCACGCACGCACGCACGCACGCACGCACACTTTTTGCATTGGTCTTAATTTCATTTTTATCATCTTGTTGGTAATAATTTTATTATTATTTTCTGTAAAGTTATTCTTACTTGTTGTACTGGGAGCTGACCGGTACAACCACAGTGTGTTACTGTTGTTGTTACAAAATCGTGGGATATATATATATATATATATATATTTTTTTTTTTAAAAGGTCCATAGCATTTCAAATGAGTAAAATATGACAGAAATGTCCATATATGGAATGGCATTCAAAAGACTAGGACTAAAACCACATTAACTCATTCCCTGCCAGGCCCGATAGTCCCGAGATTATTCCAATGTCTTTCCCCGCCAGGCCCGATAGTCCCGAGAATTAAAAACAAAAAAAAAAAAAATCTTTTTTTTTTTTTCAAAATTTTTTTTTTTCAATTTTTTTTTTTGACCCCCAAAAATGGAGTAGGCATGATAGCAATCGCGAAATTGCATGTTTAACCCCCATAGCAACCCCATCTTTCAAGCATGGCAGCCATTTTGGCAGCCATCTTTGTTAAACATAGTGGCTGTTATCTCATGAATGCCTGAACGGATTTCCATTCGGATTTTTTTGTTTGAAAGCTGTGAGCAATGTGAACACACGTGGTGCATTATCTAGGCATGGGTGTGCATGATCCGTGCACACCCAATTACATGGAAGTCTATGGAGACGAATGGCAGGTGGGAGTACGGAGGTATGTTAAAATGGCGGTCAATGTGTTAAGATGTGCTGTCAACATAAACACGCCTCGTTAATTTCAGTGATGTAAAAATTACTCACATGTTTTACTTAAGTAAAAGTATCAATACTGCAATATAGAAGTACTTTGTTACAAGTAAAAAGTCCGGAATTCAAAATTATTTGAGTAAAAGTACAAACGTATTGGCATCAAAATGTACTTAAAGTACCAAAAGTAAAAGTACAAAATGTTTGAAAATAGCAGATCTACATGCGACGCGTTGTGAGCTTGTAGATCGGCTATTTTCAAATAGCCTATGGTATAAAATAGGGCTGAAGTGGTTCATGTATGTTTTATAATATAATTAAAGTAAATAGTAACTAAAGTCTTCAAACAAATGCAGGGGAGTAAAAGTTAATGTTTGGTTCCCGAGATGTAGTGGAGTCCAAGATGTAAATTAACACCTGAGGTGCCTTAACTCGTTCCCCCGCGTGTTAGCGATTCCCCTGTTGAGCGCTGCGACCCGCGGAATACTGCATTCAGCGACTTCTGTTCACCCATTGAATTATATTCATCCTGGCTGCAGAAACATACTGTAGTGTAGATACTGTATATTCTGCCTTTTTTTCATCATATCGTGCGTTTGGTCAAAACGTCCTGTTTTCTATGGACCATAACTTACGCACGGTTCATCTCGTTGTATTTTGTATTCCCCGCGTGAAACTAAATACTTACGGCAGCCCTGAATCTGAACCCTTGCGCACAGCGGTGCTTTGGTGTTGTGTGCTTGTAGATCTGCTGTTTTCACTAATTTTAAATCATTTTTTAAAATGATAAATACAATACTGGCTTTCAAGCAGTTTCAAGGGGCACACTTGACCCTTCTCAGGGGCACACCAAAGGTCCCCAGGACCAGTGGTTGAGAAACACTGAGATAGTCTATGGCGCGCCGTCCCTCGTATAGCCTATAACTCTATGGTTCTAGCGTGCACTGTTCTGTGCCGTTCCTACGCGTGCATGTGGGGAATATATTGATCTGACGGCGTCCGGTCACATCCGGCCTCGAAGGCACTACTGCTTGTGCACACAATCCGCCAAAAACCTGGACAAAACAATAGGAAAAGGCAGCTCTTCTACATTAGTTACGGTAAAACTATGGCATTCAAAGTGCCTTGATTTAAATGAACACTGACCAAAAACACACTGTCTGTGGACACTGTGACTCTTAAGCATCTCTCCTTTCATTCCATTTTGTTTCTCATTTTGTTTTTTTCATGTGAAATACTGAAACATTTCATTTTTAAGTTTTAATATTGGTTTTAAATCACTGAAACATTTCATTTGTAAGGTTTAATGTTGGTTTTAAATCACTGAAACATTTCATTTGTAAGGTTTAATGTTGGTTTTAAATCACTGAAACATTTCATTTGTAACGGTTTAATGTTGGTTTTAAATCACTGAAACATTCACTGTTTGTCTGTCTTGTCTTTCACCATTACACACTGTTCTGAAGTCACCGGTTTACTGTTTGACTTTCTGTTTTGTCCTGTTTGAAGCGTAGACACAGGAATGTAGACCCTCTCTGGGCGTTGGTAAAAAAAGGACTGGCATTTTTTGAGGCAAGCTTCCTGATTTCTGAAGATCCCTTCCTTGTGCGTCACAGAAAAGGGGACGTTAGGCTGGCCAATCAGAGGCAGGCACTTGCTTTGGCAATGTAAACATTGTTTCTTCATGCCAATAAAGCTACTTTGAGTCCCAAAAAAAGGGAAGCCCACAGAGTTTGAGTTCATGCATAGAAAGTGAAGAACAGGCGGTCTACGTGTTGTAGGGATGATAAGCGATATTATCATTTATCACGATAAAAAAACACTCACGATAATGAATGGATTGAATAAAGTACCGTAGTCACACTAATAATTAGATAGTAAAAGATGAGTTGTAGAAGTTAATAGGCTAGAAAAGTGAAGGGTCCATTTGGTTCCATTTGTACCCTCTATAGTAGAATTAACATTGATTTTACAATATAAATCAGGGACTCAGAGAACGTAATGTCATTAAATGGGGGTCCGTAGCCTATGATGCATGTCAAACTGGGGGTCCTTGAAGTTAAAATGGTTGAGAATCAGAACAAATCCTCTTATGGTGGTCCCCCAGCGTATCTTTTCAAATGGGGGTCCGCGGGGTGATGTAAGTGTCAATTTGGTGGTCCTTGACATGAAAAAAGTTTGAGAACCGCTGCTATGGGTGTTGCCTATTTGGCACTAATACATAGTAGTAATAAAATCAGATTGTTGTTCTCAACACAAATTATTTTGGGGGGTCCCCCAGATGATTAACTTAATGTTGCAACATTGTTTTCTCTCTCAACAGTAAACAAACCTAAATAAAGTTTAAGTGTATAGAGGGTATCTGCACATTTCTAAAGTGACCATTTAAGCACTTTTTAATACCTTTTTAATGACAAATTAAACATTGTCCAAATTGTCAAATATTAGAGGCAGAAATTGTGAAAATAGCAGATCTACATGCTCACAACGCCACGCAACGCGAGGCGTTGTGATGAAATGTAATGCCTCAACTTTTAGTGCTCGTCAGGGGTGGGGGGTCCCCAGTTAAAATATGATTATTTGGGGGGGTCCCCAGTTAAAATATGATTATTTTGGGGGTCCACGGCCTGAAAAGCTTGAGGACCCCTGCTCTAATAAAGTAGTAGCCTAATAATGAAACGAACCAATCAGATCATTTCTAACAGGACAGATTATCAGCGGCTACAGCCGGCCGTTGTGACGTCATAGCAACGGTTACCGTGGTAACAACAGTAGTAAGGCCGTAACCATAGAAACCATATGAATGAAAGAGAGGCTGCCGTGCGCATGCGCCTCGGGGTCCTCCAGGCTGCATCATCGGGAGGAGAAAAAAAACAAGCGAAATGTTAATAATAAAGCTTTTATTAAAATGATTAAATACATTAATAACGGCCGCTTGTAGGATTAAAGCTGACCGTTGGACGCACGCGCACAGCTCACGCATTGCACGTTGACTGGACGTGATGATGAAGATGATGATGATACTGTGAGTGTGTGACGTGCTATGCTCCTCCTTACACACTCTGCACTGAGAGAGGGAGAGAGAGAGAGAGACTTGGAAGGAGAGGTAGAGAGAGGGAGATGGAGAGACTAGAAGGGGGAGAGAGAGAGGGAGGAGAGGGGTAGAGAGACATATGAATGAATGAGAGGGAGGGAGATAGAGAGACCTAGACGGAGAGAGAGAGAGAGAGAGTGGTAGAGAGACATAGAGCTAGACAGACAGAGAGGAGAGTGGTAGAGAGACCTAGACCCAGACAGAGAGAGAGAGAGAGAGAGTGGTAGAGAGACCTAGAGCTAGACAGAGAGAGAGAGAGAGAGTGGTAGAGAGACCTAGACCCAGACAGAGAGAGAGAGGGTAGAGAGACACAGAGAGAGAGAGTGGTAGAGAGACCTAGAGCTAGACAGAGAGAGAGAGTGGTAGAGAGACATAGACCCAGACAGAGAGAGAGAGGGGATGGCCGGCTAGCGGAAGGATGGAGGTGTTGTGTGTGATGATGGAGGGATGATGAACGGAGGAGAGGAAAGGATCTTCTCTCTCTCTCTTCTCTCTGGTGATGGGGGGATGAGAGCCCTTATAAGGAGCGACCGTTAAGGACCGTTAGGCTGCATAAGGACCATAAGGATTCATAAGGAAGGATTGATAAGGAGAGGAGAGGAGAGGCGGTGGGGGAGGAGAGGAGAGGAGGCCCGGTGGTCGAGGGGTCCGCGAGGGGTCCTCCCTCTTACCGACCGACTGACTGACTGACGTGCGCCTGTGCACGAGGAGGAGGCGTGAGAGACAGAATGAACGCTGCTGAGAGCGGAGAGACGGACACAGGTATGGCGCGTGGCGTGTGTATGTATACGATGATGTGTGTGGTGTGTGGTGGGGGGGGGGGGGGGGGGGGGGGGGGGCTTTCACCGCAGCCCCCCGTGCGTGCGTGAGACGTGCGTGGTGCCTCCAGTGTGTGTGTGTGTGTGTGTGTGTGTTTCATACAGCGTTGCATGCATGGCTCATATGGCTGTGTGTGTGTGTGTGTGTGTGTGTGTGTGTGTGATGTGTGTGTGTGTGTGTGTGTATGTGTGTGTGTGTGTGTAGCGGTTGGTGGTGCCTTTGGATGGTGGGTGTGTGCGCGCGTGCGTGTGTCCATCCCGTCCGTCCCGTTCCTACTATGACACCCTGCGCGTGCGTGATGGCTCCCCCCCCCCCCCCGCCTAGCTCCCTTCAGCTTGCACAGTGTTTTTCTGCCATCGTGTGTGTGTGCGAGCATGCGTGCGTGTGTGTGATGTATATTATCAATGTGTGTGAGAGAGAGAGGTTATGTATCATTGTGTGTGTGTGTGTGTGTGTGTGTGTGTGTTGTGTGTGTGTGTGTGCGTGCGTGCGTGTGTGTGCGTGCGCGCGATGGAGAAAGTGTCCGTCTGTCTACAACAGGAAGTGAGGTGAACCTGTGCGTGAGCTCACTTCCTGTCGGCTGCTCAGCTCAGGTTCCCTTTAGCAAGGCAGCACACGCACGCACGCACACACACACACACACACACACACACACACACACACACACACACACACACACACACACACACACACACACAGCACGCACGCACGCACGCACGCACGCACGCACGCACGCACGCACGCACGCACACCACGCACGCACGCACACACACACTGCGCACGGTACAATATTGTCGTTGTCGGGGGCAGAAACCTCGTATCTCCAAGTTTCAAATGTGTACGTTCTTTCGCAAGCAAAGCCCTGCTTCATCATACAAGGCTGTCGCGCAACAGTAGTGAAAACAGCCGGGATTTCTCAGGATTTCTTCGCCACTATACTTTTACAATAACAATGGATCCTGAGATGGTGTCGTGCATAGACATAGAAAGGTAGACGTCTCCTTCGGCCCCTAGGGGGCGCTAAATGCATTGAGCAACCAAGGGGAATCTTCATCGCTTCCGCGTGCGTCACACATACGGTAGTCGGTAAGCCAATCAGAGGCAGGTGGGGGCGGGTCTTTACGTATGCAGCCTGTAAGAACAGCTGAGCAGCGCAACATCAGAACTGGCTCTGTTGAATTGAATTGTGGTCCTTGGATAAGTCCCGGAAAAGACACGCTGTGATTGGCCAGTAGTCACTTTGACTGACAGCGTTCCCTTGGTTTTTCCAGGAAGTCTGGACTAGAACTTTTGCACGTTGCTCCAATTAACTGTAGAGGAGAACGAGGCATCTTGCTCTTTATATCTGTGGTTGTAGCTCTCTCCTCACTGGCCTCACGGCATGTGCACATCTAGCTCTTTATATCTGTGGTTGTAACTCTCTCCTCACTGGCCAAATTGACATGGTGGCCGTTCGAGGTACTGCAGCGTTTTTTAACGGTTGGGGCCAGAAACATCTAGGCTTCTTTGTATTGACAGCGCATCCATGAACACAAACGATGACGCAAAACGCGTCACTGCGGCCCCACTACGTCACGTTTCAACCCGGAAGAAGGGGGTGAAATGTGGCTTCATGCACTGGTGAGCAACTCAATGCAAGTGGACGGGCAGGGATATCTGGTGTCCTTCTATTCCTCTTATAACTCTATGTTCTGGACACTTCCACAGATCTTTGACATTTCTCTGGTCGTCCTCTCAGACCTGCGGTGGGCACGTTCTCATCACAAGTTAGTTGTTCCAAAACAGAATAACGTTGACACTTGTAACTCTGAAACCATACTAAATCATCTAGACATGTAGTTTTATATTATCCATCAGTTAGTATTGGGGAGATTCAGTAGCCTGGCTCCAGCCATAGACCCCCCCACTCTCAGAGTGGACTGTTTCTCTGGTCTGGAATTGTGTTCATAATAAGTGATTTCTGGAGCCGAAATGAGGGGTCCTCCGATTAGGCGCAGTGGGTGGGGGTGGGTTTAACAAATAACCAATCCGTGCCATCAAAGTCCCTCCCCCTCCAGAAATGGCTCAAACAGGGCACAATGTCAGACTCAAGCTTCAGCTGAGTCGATGCCGGCGTCCACTTAGGAGAGCAGTTGTAGGATTTATGTCCATTGGAGCCACTAGAGGAGACGTGGGTACGTCTTCCTGAATCAACATGTTTTGGTAGAACCACTCCCGTTGTCACATGACTGCTTGTTTACATCCGTAAACACGTGGCGCGCAGCGGCGAGACGTTGTGAGTTTGTAGATGAGCTAATTTAAAGCATGTGGAAACATGCAGGATGAGCGATGGTTAGAAACTTCACAATAAGGTGCAGGAAGAGTGGGCACCTAATGCTCAATGTTAAGATGGAGGAAATAATGGCTTTGTGTCAATTATTCTGACAGTTTACAGTTTAGGCATTTAGCAGACACTTTTAATCCAAAGCGACTTACAATAAGCAGGAAATACATCAATATAATAAGCACAAGATAATGTCAGTACATTAATAACAATACAACAAATGAATAGACCATATTCACACCGCGGCCATCTTGGATCACATGACTTCCTGGGATAGCAGCCTGCATTACAAACCATTGTGAACAATGGCGCAATGGTCCCAAAATATGAGTTCTGTTCAACCAATGTCTTTTTTACCAAATTGACAAATGGGCAGATGACAACATCAACATCCCCAAAATGATTAAATAGAAGGGCTACAGTACTGTAGATTGATTACATCCATGGTAACGATATTCAAGGTAAGTTTGGTTGCAACCTTACTGTGTACAAAGACGTGCTATCTGTGCAGTGCTTGCTCCAACATCATATTAACTATTTGTTGTTAGATTGTTCCTGATTAATATGCAAAAATCACAATACAGTAATATTAACTATGATGGCAGAGCAAGCACTAGTCTGCATACTGTAGCAAGTCTTTGTACAGAGTAACACTGTAACCTAACTACCATGAATATTGTGGATATACCCTTCTATTTAATCCTTTTGGGGATGTTGATGTTGTCATCTGCCCATTTGTCAATTTGGTAAAAAGAAATTGGTTGAATAGAACTCATATTTTGGGACCATCGCTCCATTGTTCACAGTGGTTTGTATTGCAGGCTGCTATCCCAGGAAGTCATGTGATCCAAGATGGCCGCAGTGTGAATAAGGTCTATTGACATAGAAACGTAGACGCCTCCTTCGGCTCTGGGGCGTGAACTTTACAGACCCGCCACCGGTCGTTTCTGGTCGGTTCCCACTTCCACGTGCTTTGCGTCACTGACACGGGCGTTGGTATAGGCCAATCAGAGGCAGGTGGGGGCGGGTATTTAAGTACGCAGCCTCCAAGAACAGCTGAGCCAAGCTAAGCTCTGTTGAATTGAATTGACAAGTCCTGGAAAAGACGTGCTGTGATTGGCCAGTAGTCACTTTGATTGGCAGCGTGGTCACCGGCTCTCCCGGACGTCCTGGCTAGGGATGTCCCGATACCACTGTGTTGCTGACCAAGTACAAGTACCAGTACTTCATTTGAGTACTTGCCGATACCGAATACCAATACTGTAAGTTAAGTTTCTGTACAAGTGCTTAAATAGTGTGTGGCACTCCAAAATAAAATGCTTTAAATAATTATGTTGTCATGCCTAGAGTGAGAGAAGGTGAAAACACTGTTCATTAGTTGAACTAACACACACAAAACTGTGTCTGATATGTTGTTACCAACATATTTATGAAACAAAATGGTATCTGGTGCTGCCGTGAGCAATATGGGACGAGTACGAGTACAGCAAAATAGGCCGGTATCGGGGCGAGTACCGATACTGTGAGTACTGATACCACATCCCTAGTCCTGGTCTCCAGTTGTTGCATGTTGCCTTTAGTTCCAGTGGTCAGTGGACCTGGCTACTTCCTGATGTCAGATATGTTAGTTCCAGTGGTCAGTGGACCTGGCTACTTCCTGATGTCAGATATGTTAGTTCCAGTGGTCAGTGGACCTGGCTACTTCCTGATGTCAGATATGTTAGTTCCAGTGGTCAGTGGACCTGGCTACTTCCTGATGTCAGATATGTTAGTTCCAGTGGTCAGTGGACCTGGCTACTTCCTGATGTCAGATATGTTAGTTCCAGTGGTCAGTGGACCTGGCTACTTACTGGACCAGTGGTCAGGGTGTCACAGCTATTTTCAGCTTCACACAGAAATGTATCTTCATTGTGTGATGTCATGCATCGTCCCTGTGTCCTTCATGTGTTCTGTTCTGTGCGGTGCTGCTTAATGAACTGTTTACTAATGAATACATACTCATTGTCTCCACCAGCCGAAGGCATGGGGGAGAGTATGTTTTCCCCTCCGTCCGTCCGTGCGTCCGTCCGTGCGTGCGTGCGTGCGTCCTCGCAGTTTGTTACAACCTAATCTCAGTCACCGTTGGCCCGGTCGCTGCCAAAATGAGCTCACACACTCCCTGGATGCCAATTCAGAACCTCTGCCCCACATTTTTCAAATGGGCCTGTTCTAGCGCCACCATGAGGCCGATGTTTGCAAAACACATTTCTGTACACTACTCTTATAGATTTTGTCCAAAAATCCTACAAATCGGTTGGCAGTATCTCGACAGTCATGTGATCAACACGGATCTGTCCGATTTAGCATATTCCATCCTGATTGGCTAAGATTGGCTTCCAAAGTTTGTAGGATTGAGCCGTTTTCGCGCACACATGTTCCCACTAGGCAGAGGAAGAAATGCCTCTTAAATTTTTTGAAATCAGCCTCATGGTGGCGCTATAACAGGCCGATTTGTGGTTTTACCTATAACGCCACCGATCAGTTTCAAACTTTGTAAGCCCACTCCCTGGATGCCAAGGAAAAACCCTTTCCCTGCATCAGCCTTTTATAGCGCCACCATGAGGCAGTTTTTTGTCAAACACATTTTTTGCCAGTACTCCAACAGATTTTGTCCAAAAGTCACGCAAATCGGTAGACAGTATCTCTACAGTGATGTGATCAACATGTATCTGTCTGATTTTCCATATTCCATCCTGATTGGCTTAGATTGGCTTTCAAATTTGTAAGATTGGTCAGTTTTGGACAAAATGCCTCAAATCACAAACACAGCGTGCAATTTTTGTGAAATTGTGCACGCGCGTTCCCACTAGGCAGAGGAAGAAATGCCACTTCAAACTTTTCAAATCAGCCTCCCTGTTTGGGAAGTCTGATGATCTTGGAAGCGATACGGGTGATACTTTAAAGTTTGTTTTCTGGCATGGACAGTACAGTGTAGAAACATGCAGAGCAGTACAACAGAACAGGTTGAACTAGAAAAGAAAATTTCTAAGAAATGTTAAGTGTGCCTGCAGCTCGCTAAGTCTGTGCAACCTTGTGTAGCGGTTGGTGTTAGCATTAGTGTTACATTTTTTAACATTACCATTTTTTGCATAAGCTTTAACATTATGGTTCTTCATATGACACCACCCACATGTCTGTACGACAAACGGTTCACGCGATAAAGGGTCACTTCCTGTTTGGTGAGGGGCACTTCCTGTTTGGCGAACTAGGCCCCAATTAAGGTTAAGGACTCGTAATCAAGTCATTTGACGCAACCCGCGCGTCTGTACGACAAACGGTTCACGAGATCAAGGGTCACTTCCTGTTTGGTGAGAGGCACTTCCTGTTTGGCGAAATAGGCCCCAATTAAGGTTAAGGACTCTTAAACTTGTCATTTGACGCAACCCGCGCATCTGTACGACAAACGGTTCACGAGATCAAGGGTCACTTCCTGTTTGGTGAGGGGCACTTCCTGTTTGGCGAAATAGGCCCCAATTAAGGTTAAGGACTCTTAATCAAGTCATTTGATGCCATCCACGCGTCTGTACGACAAACGGTTCACGAGGTAAAGGGTCACTTCCTGTTTGGTGAGGGGCACTTCCTGTTTGGCGAAATAGGCCCCAATTAAGGTTAAGGACTCTTAATCAAGTCATTTGATGCCATCCATGCGTCTGTACGACAAACGGTTCACGAGGTAAAGGGTCACTTCCTGTTTGGTGAGGGGCACTTCCTGTTTGGCGAAATAGGCCCCAATTAAGGTCAAGGACTCTTAATCAAGTCATATGACGCAATATGCGCGTCTGTACGACAAACGGTTCATGAGATGTAGAGGCACTTCCTGTTTGGCGAAGGGCACTTCCTGTTACAGAGGGGGCGGGGCTTAATCAATTACAGCTCATCCCTATTGGCCATCTAAGTACACACAGCAAGTTTCGAGACGGTACCATGCTGCAAACTGGAGATAAAGCTGTTTAAAGCTAAGCCAATAGGAAGATAGGGGCGTGGCTTAAGAGGGGCGGGGCTTAAGTAATAAGTCCCTATTGGCCGTTTAAGTCCAGACACCAAGTTTCAAGACGGTACCATGCTGTGAACTGGAGTAGTGGCTGTTTAAAAGCCAGCCAATAGGAATACAGAGGGGGCGGGGCTTAATCAATTACAGCTCATCCCTATTGGCCGGAAAAAGACCAAAGTTGTGTGTGCATTTTAAAGTTTAAATCACGTTGCTAGGCAAAAGTATGGCAGAGTTATGTGGCGCCAAAGTTTCTGGGTTTTTTTCGGAGTCCCCCATTCTAAGTCAATGGGGTTTTTGGGCGTCGTTTTTTGCGAATTACATCGCAATCGTATCGCGGATCGGAAAGAAAAGTAATAGCACACCATTCCCGGCCGAGCCGCACATTTTGATGTATATATTGCGGGGGTGGCGTAAATCTTGCGTCAGTTATTACGTGCCGAAATTTCCCCCATTCTAAGTCAATGGGGTTTTTGGGCGTCGTTTTTTGCGAATTACGTCGCCATGGTAACGCGGATCGGAAAGAAAAGTAATAGCACCCCATTCCCGGCCGAGCCGCACGTTTTGATGTATATATTGCGGGGGTGGTGTAAATCGTGCGGCAGTTATTACGCGCCGAAATTTGCCAGAACATGACTTACTGACTTAAGTATGGCGGATTACAATAAGTGTTTTGCTATTGCATAGCAGGCACACTTAATAATGCTTCAGTACAGTAATAAAAGAAGATGGGGGGCAACAGATAATGATCATAACTTAAAGATAAGGTGAAGCAGTAGCAGTGTGCTGCACTGGCCCCGGTGGTGCAGTGGTAAAGTCCCTGCCCACCACCACAGAGGTTGTGGGTTTGAATCCATAGAAACCTCTTCGGGTTTCAAATTGGCCAGGGTGTTGGGGGAGATCAGGGGTCTTCAACAGGGGGTCCGGGACCCCTAGGGGGTCCTCAGAGTTACTACAGGGGGTCCTCCACATCTTTGTGTGATAGAAACTTTTTTTTTACCTGAGAACTTTATCCAAAAATAGCAGATCTACAAGCTCACAACGCCTCGCGCTGCAAGGCGTTGTGAGCTTGTAGATCTGCTATTTTCGGCAAAGAGGTTAAAGGACAACTCCGCCCTAAATGACTTCTTGGCTAATTGTCCTACTTATATTGATCCATAAAGACTGTCCATGGGTCTATTAGGCACAAATGCCCTGTTGTCCAGTTTCCCCAGCAGAACCCAGCAGCTCTCATAGCATAGAGTGGAGCCTATAAGCCTATCGCTTTTACACTATTTGTTGTGTTCAAAAGTGATTTTCTTTTTCATAAATGTGTTACTAGTTGTCATTACAAACACATCCATGCCTTGGTTGTCCCACACAAGCCACCACAATCTCATGAATAATGTTTTGGTGTGAGCATTCGGCACAAGTGCCAATCAAAGTGACTACACTGGCCAATCACAGGGCATCTTTTCCGGGACTTGGCAAAACACATAAAAGCATAACATCTGTTTAGCAGAGTGTGATGGCTTGTGTGGGACAACGATGACATGAATGTGTTTGTAATGACAACTAGTAACACATTCATGAAAAATAAAAACAATTTTGACCACAACAAATAGTGTAACAGTGATAGGCTTATAGGCTCCACTCTATGCTATGAGAGCTGCTGGGTTCTGCTGGGGAAACTGGACAACAGGAGCTTTTCTGCCTAAAAGACCCCATGGACAGTCTTTATGGATCAATATAAGTAGGAAGTGGTTAAATATCTGAAAACACAAACTGACATCAATCCAAAATACACTGATGATTGTGCTGTCAAACAATGAAACTATATGGAATCTATGAACAGGTTGTGGGGGTCCCTGCTTCATCTCTCTCTCAACTAAGGGGTCCCTGCTTCATCTCTCTCTCTCAGCTAAGGGGTCCCTGCTTCATCTCTCTCTCAACTAAGGGGTCCCTGCTTCATCTCTCTCTCAACTAAGGGGTCCCTGCTTCATCTCTCTCTCTCAGCTAAGGGGTCCCTGCTTCATCTCTCTCTCTCAGCTAAGGGGTCCCTGCTTCATCTCTCTCTCTCAGCTAAGGGGTCCCTGCTTCATCTCTCTCTCTCAGCTAAGGGGTCCTTGGCCTGAAAACGTTGAAGACCCCTGCTGTAGATGTATGTTCATTCACATTACATTACCTCCACTAACCCTGACACCCTGGAACAAAAACAAAAACATTAGCCGCCAACTTTTTACACTTTTCATGTCTCTGTGTGTCTGTGTGTCTGTGTGTCTGTGTGTCTGTGTGTCTGTGTGTCTGTGTGTCTGTCTAGGAGGAGGTATGGTGGATGGAGTGAAGGCCGTAGATGTTTTGACGGTGCTTCGAGAGAAAGTGGCCTTCGTGTCAGGTGAGACGCACGCACGCACGCACGCACGCACGCACGCACGCACGCACGCACGCACGCACACACACACACACACACACACACACTGTAGATCTCTCTTTCTCCCTCTATCTCGTCCCTGAAAATAGCAGATCTACAAGCTCACACTGCTCTGCCTCAGAACATGTATTCTAAGGGTCAACTACGTTAAAGGACCATTTCACCCTGTTCAGCCTGTCTTCATATAACAGCTCCTCACTACGTTAAAGGACCATTTCACCCTGTTCAGCCTGTCTTCATATAACAGCTCCTCACTACGTTAAAGGACCATTTCACCCTGTTCAGCCTGTCTTCATATAACAGCTCCTCACTACGTTAAAGGACCATTTCACCCTGTTCAGCCTGTCTTCATATAACAGCTCCTCACTACGTTAAAGGACCATTTCACCCCTGTTCAGCCTGTCTTCATATAACAGCTCCTCACTACGTTAAAGGACCATTTCACCCTGTTCAGCCTGTCTTCATATAACAGCTCCTCACTACGTTAAAGGACCATTTCACCCCTGTTCAGCCTGTCTTCATATAACAGCTCCTCACTACGTTAAAGGACCATTTCACCCTGTTCAGCCTGTCTTCATATAACAGCTCCTCACTACGTTAAAGGACCATTTCACCCTGTTCAGCCTGTCTTCATATAACAGCTCCTCACTACGTTAAAGGACCATTTCACCCTGTTCAGCCTGTCTTCATATAACAGCTCCTCACTACGTTAAAGGACCATTTCACCCTGTTCAGCCTGTCTTCATATAACGGCTCCTCACTACGTTAAAGGACCATTTCACCCCTGTTCAGCCTGTCTTCATATAACAGCTCCTCACTACGTTAAAGGACCATTTCACCCTGTTCAGCCTGTCTTCATATAACAGCTCCTCACTACGTTAAAGGACCATTTCACCCTGTTCAGCCTGTCTTCATATAACAGCTCCTCACTACGTTAAAGGACCATTTCACCCTGTTCAGCCTGTCTTCATATAACGGCTCCTCACTACGTTAAAGGACCATTTCACCCCTGTTCAGCCTGTCTTCATATAACAGCTCCTCACTACGTTAAAGGACCATTTCACCCTGTTCAGCCTGTCTTCATATAACAGCTCCTCACTACGTTAAAGGACCATTTCACCCTGTTCAGCCTGTCTTCATATAACAGCTCCTCACTACGTTAAAGGACCATTTCACCCTGTTCAGCCTGTCAGCTCCTCACTACGTTAAAGGACCATTTCACCCTGTTCAGCCTGTCTTCATATAACGGCTCCTCACTACGTTAAAGGACCATTTCACCCTGTTCAGCCTGTCTTCATATAACAGCTCCTCACTACGTTAAAGGACCATTTCACCCCTGTTCAGCCTGTCTTCATATAACAGCTCCTCACTACGTTAAAGGACCATTTCACCCTGTTCAGCCTGTCTTCATATAACAGCTCCTCACTACGTTAAAGGACCATTTCACCCTGTTCAGCCTGTCTTCATATAACAGCTCCTCACTACGTTAAAGGACCATTTCACCCTGTTCAGCCTGTCTTCATATAACAGCTCCTCACTACGTTAAAGGACCATTTCACCCTGTTCAGCCTGTCTTCATATAACAGCTCCTCACTACGTTAAAGGACCATTTCACCCTGTTCAGCCTGTCTTCATATAACAGCTCCTCACTACGTTAAAGGACCATTTCACCCTGTTCAGCCTGTCTTCATATAACAGCTCCTCACTAATGTTCTGTCTCTCCTGTGGGCAGGTCAGAAACATTAACCTTTTGAGTGCCACCGCCACCTGAGGGCGCCAAAGTCTAAGCGCCTTGCAAGAGCCACTCCTATAGACCAGCGCTGTAACATTGCCGTGACGTGTGCGAACACGTTCGTGCGTGTCATGGAAATGACCCGGATGAAGTTAGCTTGAAGTTAGCCATAGGCTATCACTCATGTTAGAAGCCCAATCTTCGGCGATTTAGCCGTAAATAAACGTATCGTCTCTATGGTGTCATTTAAATCACTCTCTGGACTGCTTCCAGGTGGGCGGGACAAGAGAGGCGGGCCAATCCTCACCTTCCCTGCGAGGACCAATCATGATCGAGTGAAACAGGAAGATCTCAGTCGATTGGTCACCTACCTGTCCACAATACCCAGGTACTTCCTGTCTGTCTGTCATTGGTCACAATACCCAGGTACTTCCTGTCTGTCTGTCTGTCATTGTTAGTAATAGTGCTAGCAGTAGTAGTACTACTAATAATAATAGTAGTAGTTTAGCTATATTTAATCAGAGTCACTAGTAATGTAGCTTACTACATTTTCCAAATAGCTTGCCATCAAGCTATAGAGTCTGATTTCAGACCACGTGGATGCAGGGCCAATATGAGTGGTTGGAGTTGGCACTCCCAGACTGTGATAGACAGACGGCCACATCCAATCACCTGCTAAAGAATTTTAAAAAATGGCCCGCCCCTTACATCGGGTCTGCCCGAGAGATTCCAGAGATGATGGTAAGCAGAGCGGTATGCAGCCAGGCATACGCGCTGCTGCCACCATCTGGCGCAGTCAGGTTAAGACATGTGTTTATTAATCTAGTTTTAACTCTTCGTTCCCAGTGAGGACGTATCTGAAAAATAGCAGATATACAAGCTCACAGCGCGGCACCGAGTGCCGCGCTGTGAGCTTGTAGATCTGCTATTTTTCAATGGTTAAAGCAGTCAATAATCCTGGGCCCTAAATGGGTTAACTCTATGTTTCAGTGAGGATGTGAGAGCCAGAGGGTTCACCGTGGTGGTAGACATGTGTTTATTAATCTAGTTTTAACCCTTCATTAACAGTGAGGATGTGAGAGCCAGAGGGTTCACCGTGGTGGTAGACATGTGTTTATTAATCTAGTTTTAACCCTTCATTAACAGTGAGGATGTGAGAGCCAGAGGGTTCACCGTGGTGGTAGACATGTTTAATCTATAACATTAACTCTTCATTAACAGTGAGGATGTGGTGGTAGACATGTGTTTATTAATCTAGTTTTAACCCTTCATTAACAGTGAGGATGTGAGAGCCAGAGGGTTCACCGTGGTGGTAGACATGTTTATTAATCTAGTTTTAACCCTTCATTAACAGTGAGGACGTGGTGGTAGACATGTGTTTATTGATCTAGTTTTAACCCTTCATTAACAGTGAGGACGTGGTGGTAGACATGTGTTTATTAATCTAGTTTTAACCCTTCATTAATAGTGAGGATGTGGTGGTAGACATGTGTTTATTGATCTAGTTTTAACCCTTCATTAATAGTGAGGATGTGAGAGCCAGAGGGTTCACGGTGGTGGTAGACATGTGTTTATTGATCTAGTTTTAACCCTTCATTAATAGTGAGGATGTGAGAGCCAGAGGGTTCACGGTGGTGGTAGACATGTGTTTATTGATCTAGTTTTAACCCTTCATTAACAGTGAGGACGTGGTGGTAGACATGTGTTTATTGATCTAGTTTTAACCCTTCATTAACAGTGAGGACGTGGTGGTAGACATGTGTTTATTGATCTAGTTTTAACCCTTCATTAAAAGTGAGGACGTACGAGCCAGAGGGTTCACCGTGGTAGTGGACATGCGGGGGTCCAAGTGGGAGAGCGTGAAGCCCCTCCTGCGGACCCTCCAGGAGGTCTTCTCCTCTCACATCCACACAGCTCTGCTCATCAAACCTGACACCTTCTGGCAGAAACACAGAACCAACCTGGGCAGCGCCAAGCTCAGCTTCGAGGTACCGTACCGTCTGCCAGCTTACTGGGATCTCCTTTTAGTTCAGTGGTTCTCACACACACACACACACACACACACACACACACACACACACACACACACACACACACACACACACACACACACACACACACACACACACCCACACTACACTGGCGGCCATTAGGGCTCCAATGTGAGACTCCCTGACTGTCTAATGTCAGTGGTTCTCAACCTTTTCAGGTCGCGACCCCAAAAAATTATCATATTTTAACTGGAGACCCCAAAATAATCATATTTTAACTGGGATCCCCCACTAAGAATTGAGGCATTACATTTTGTAATAACATGGTGGGGCGAGGCGTTGTGAGCTTGTAGATCTGCTATTTTCACTATTTCTGCCTCTAATATTTGACAATTTGGCCAATGTTTAATTTGTCATTTTAGAGGTATTAAAAAGTCCTTAAATTGTCACTTTAGAAATGTGCAGATACCCTCTATACACTTAAACTGTGTGTTGGTTTGTTTACTGTTGAGTGAGAAAACAATGTTGCCCAACAAGTTAATCATCTATGGGGACCCCCCAGAAATAATTTGGGGACCTAAACCTAAGATTGAGAACCAATATTTTAGTTGTTTAGCCTAGTTCCAGACCCTGAATCGCTAGCCACACCCCTTTATTTTTTTTGTTTTGGCGATTCAGGGGTCTAGAAGTGCTCTCATTGAAGAGTCCTTCCTCGGTTGAAAATCTGTACGGCAAATCAGCGTCGTGAATCAGCGTCTTGTGATCAGCGTGGGTGGGGGTTTCCCAGAACTCATGTGTGTTTCCAAGTACACCAGCGCTGCCGCCGTACCGTACCGTACCGTGCATCGCGTCGCGCATCGCGTCGGGGTAAAATGCGGTAAATAGCGGTAAAATGCGATCGTATCGATCTCGCTATGAAACACCAGTAGCAGACATGTTATGTTGTGTCTGATTACTAGTTCGTAGTGCTCCTATTCTGACTGTTTCTTTGGTTAGCAAGTAGCACTAGCAAGCAACAGGCTAGCCACTAGCCAGCCAGTCATGTGTTGGTCAGACGGTGAACCAATCGCTGAAGACTGCCTCTTTTTGGCAACGCCCATCCCTGCAATCGCCCTGGGGGGAAGCGAGTTCAGACTGAAATTCAATTCAGGCTGAGTGTCAGTGTACTTTGTTTCCTATGCAACCTTCTAATACATTCTTCAATCAATCAATCTCTCTCTCCATCCCAGACCAGTCTAGTGTCCGTGGAGGGTCTCTCCCGGCTGGTGGACCCCTCCCAGCTGACCTCTGACCTGGGGGGGTCCCTGGAGTACGACCATGTGGAGTGGACGGAGCTCCGTCTGGGCCTGGAGGAGTTCTCCGGGGCGGCTGCTCAGCTGCTCACCCAGCTGGAGACGCTGGAGGCTGGGCTGCAGAGGCTACCTGAGCCCCAGGACGTGGACAAGGCCCACAAGTAAGAACCACCACACTGTACTTTGGTTTTAACCCTGCAAGGCCCACAAGTAAGAACCACCACACTGTACTTTGGGTTTAACCCTGCAAGACCCACAAGTAAGAACCACCACACTGTACTTTGGTTTTAACCCTGCAAGACCCACAAGTAAGAACCACCACACTGTACTTTGGTTTTAACCCTGCAAGACCCACAAGTAAGAACCACCACACTGTACTTTGGTTTTAACCCTGCAAGACCCACAAGTAAGAACCACCACACTGTACTTTGGTTTTAACCCTGCAAGACCCACAAGTAAGAACCACCACACTGTACTTTGGTTTTAACCCTGCAAGGCCCACAAGTAAGAACCACCACACTGTACTTTGGTTTTAACCCTGCAAGACCCACAAGTAAGAACCACCACACTGTACTTTGGTTTTAACCCTGCAAGACCCACAAGTAAGAACCACCACACTGTACTTTGGTTTTAACCCTGCAAGGCCCACAAGTAAGAACCACCACACTGTACTTTGGTTTTAGTCCTGCAAGGCCCACAAGTAAGAACCATCACACTGTACTTTGGTTTTAACCCTGCAAGACCCACAAGTAAGAACCACCACACTGTACTTTGGTTTTAACCCTGCAAGACCCACAAGTAAGAACCACCACACTGTACTTTGGTTTTAACCCTGCAAGGCCCACAAGTAAGAACCACCACACTGTACTTTGGTTTTAGTCCTGCAAGACCCACAAGTAAGAACCACCACACTGTACTTTGGTTTTAACCCTGCAAGACCCACAAGTAAGAACCACCACACTGTACTTTGGTTTTAACCCTGCAAGGCCCACAAGTAAGAACCACCACACTGTACTTTGGTTTTAACCCTGCAAGACCCACAAGTAAGAACCACCACACTGTACTTTGGTTTTAACCCTGCAAGACCCACAAGTAAGAACCACCACACTGTACTTTGGTTTTAACCCTGCAAGACCCACAAGTAAGAACCATCACACTGTACTTTGGTTTTAACCCTGCAAGACCCACAAGTAAGAACCACCACACTGTACTTTGGTTTTAACCCTGCAAGGCCCACAAGTAAGAACCACCACACTGTACTTTGGTTTTAACCCTGCAAGGCCCACAAGTAAGAACCACCACACTGTACTTTGGTTTTAACCCTGCAAGACCCACAAGTAAGAACCACCACACTGTACTTTGGTTTTAACCCTGCAAGACCCACAAGTAAGAACCACCACACTGTACTTTGGTTTTAACCCTGCAAGACCCACAAGTAAGAACCATCACACTGTACTTTGGTTTTAACCCTGCAAGACCCACAAGTAAGAACCACCACACTGTACTTTGGTTTTAACCCTGCAAGGCCCACAAGTAAGAACCACCACACTGTACTTTGGTTTTAACCCTGCAAGACCCACAAGTAAGAACCACCACACTGTACTTTGGTTTTAACCCTGCAAGACCCACAAGTAAGAACCACCACACTGTACTTTGGTTTTAACCCTGCAAGACCCACAAGTAAGAACCACCACACTGTACTTTGGTTTTAACCCTGCAAGGCCCACAAGTAAGAACCACCACACTGTACTTTGGTTTTAACCCTGCAAGACCCACAAGTAAGAACCACCACACTGTACTTTGGTTTTAACCCTGCAAGACCCACAAGTAAGAACCACCACACTGTACTTTGGTTTTAACCCTGCAAGGCCCACAAGTAAGAACCACCACACTGTACTTTGGTTTTAACCCTGCAAGACCCACAAGTAAGAACCACCACACTGTACTTTGGTTTTAACCCTGCAAGACCCACAAGTAAGAACCACCACACTGTACTTTGGTTTTAACCCTGCAAGGCCCACAAGTAAGAACCACCACACTGTACTTTGGTTTTAACCCTGCAAGACCCACAAGTAAGAACCACCACACTGTACTTTGGTTTTAACCCTGCAAGACCCACAAGTAAGAACCACCACACTGTACTTTGGTTTTAGTCCTGCAAGACCCACAAGTAAGAACCACCACACTGTACTTTGGTTTTAACCCTGCAAGACCCACAAGTAAGAACCACCACACTGTACTTTGGTTTTAACCCTGCAAGACCCACAAGTAAGAACCACCACACTGTACTTTGGTTTTAACCCTGCAAGACCCACAAGTAAGAACCACCACACTGTACTTTGGTTTTAACCCTGCAAGACCCACAAGTAAGAACCACCACACTGTACTTTGGTTTTAGTCCTGCAAGACCCACAAGTAAGAACCACCACACTGTACTTTGGTTTTAACCCTGCAAGACCCACAAGTAAAAACCACCACACTGTACTTTGGTTTTAACCCTGCAAGACCCACAAGTAAGAACCACCACACTGTACTTTGGTTTTAACCCTGCAAGACCCACAAGTAAGAACCACCACACTGTACTTTGGTTTTAGTCCTGCAAGACCCACAAGTAAGAACCACCACACTGTACTTTGGTTTTAACCCTGCAAGACCCACAAGTAAGAACCACCACACTGTACTTTGGTTTTAACCCTGCAAGACCCACAAGTAAGAACCACCACACTGTACTTTGGTTTTAACCCTGCAAGACCCACAAGTAAGAACCACCACACTGTACTTTGGTTTTAACCCTGCAAGACCCACAAGTAAGAACCACCACACTGTACTTTGGTTTTAACCCTGCAAGACCCACAAGTAAGAACCACCACACTGTACTTTGGTTTTAACCCTGCAAGACCCACAAGTAAGAACCACCACACTGTACTTTGGTTTTAACCCTGCAAGGCCCACAAGTAAGAACCACCACACTGTACTTTGGTTTTAACCCTGCAAGACCCACAAGTAAGAACCACCACACTGTACTTTGGTTTTAACCCTGCAAGGCCCACAAGTAAGAACCACCACACTGTACTTTGGTTTTAACCCTGCAAGACCCACAAGTAAGAACCACCACACTGTACTTTGGTTTTAGTCCTGCAAGACCCACAAGTAAGAACCACCACACTGTACTTTGGTTTTAGTCCTGCAAGACCCACAAGTAAGAACCACCACACTGTACTTTGGTTTTAACCCTGCAAGACCCACAAGTAAGAACCACCACACTGTACTTTGGTTTTAGTCCTGCAAGACCCACAAGTAAGAACCACCACACTGTACTTTGGTTTTAACCCTGCAAGACCCACAAGTAAGAACCACCACACTGTACTTTGGTTTTAGTCCTGCAAGACCCACAAGTAAGAACCACCACACTGTACTTTGGTTTTAACCCTGCAAGACCCACAAGTAAGAACCACCACACTGTACTTTGGTTTTAACCCTGCAAGACCCACAAGTAAGAACCACCACACTGTACTTTGGTTTTAGTCCTGCAAGACCCACAAGTAAGAACCACCACACTGTACTTTGGTTTTAACCCTGCAAGACCCACAAGTAAGAACCACCACACTGTACTTTGGTTTTAACCCTGCAAGACCCACAAGTAAGAACCACCACACTGTACTTTGGTTTTAGTCCTGCAAGACCCACAAGTAAGAACCACCACACTGTACTTTGGTTTTAACCCTGCAAGGCCCACAAGTAAGAACCACCACACTGTACTTTGGTTTTAGTCCTGCAAGACCCACAAGTAAGAACCACCACACTGTACTTTGGTTTTAACCCTGCAAGACCCACAAGTAAGAACCACCACACTGTACTTTGGTTTTAACCCTGCAAGACCCACAAGTAAGAACCATCACACTGTACTTTGGTTTTAGTCCTGCAAGACCCACAAGTAAGAACCACCACACTGTACTTTGGTTTTAACCCTGCAAGACCCACAAGTAAGAACCACCACACTGTACTTTGGTTTTAACCCTGCAAGACCCACAAGTAAGAACCACCACACTGTACTTTGGTTTTAACCCTGCAAGACCCACAAGTAAGAACCACCACACTGTACTTTGGTTTTAACCCTGCAAGACCCACAAGTAAGAACCACCACACTGTACTTTGGTTTTAACCCTGCAAGACCCACAAGTAAGAACCATCACACTGTACTTTGGTTTTAGTCCTGCAAGACCCACAAGTAAGAACCACCAAACTGTACTTTGGGTTTAAAGCCTTTCAGGACCTAGATGGTTAAAGCATTATTGAATGCTTTAACCAGTGAAAAATAGCAGATCTACAAGCTCACGGTGCCGCGCTGCGAGCTTGTAGATCTGCTATTTTTGAGAAAAAGTCGTGAAAATGTGTGCAAATCTTTGAATATACTGTATGTATTTTCAAAGCGAACGTTTGTAACTCATATTTTGCTTCATATTTACAGGACAACTTACAACAAGGGTTCACATTTTAGATCGTAATTAGAGAACAGAAAAGATGAGTGTTAGAGATTTTAACAATTCTGATTTCAGTGGGTCGCGTGCAAGTGGCTAAATATGTATTTTTAGACACAATAAGCCCATTCCCAAGATGCACCGCTTTCTTTCATGGGCAGATGTGACTTGGATAGATACCTTTATTATCCCAAGGAGGGAAATCAGTTGCCCAGAGGCAGCACAGCAGTATAAGGTTATTTACAAAGTTACAGAGAAACTAGAAAAATATTGTTCCTTCGAAACAATTGTGGGCTCGCTTCAAGCCAGAAAACAATGGCTATAAAAGCACAAAATGTCAAGATCGCAGGCAGTGCTCTCTTTGACGTTACTGACGTCGAGATTGGTCCATTTTGTTCCAAAAATGTGTTATGCAAAAGTTGACCCGCTGGTGGCGCTATAACAGGCCAATGTGAGAAGGTTGGTATCTGTTCCTTGACCTATTGGGAATGTGCTTGCAAGATTTCACGCACATCCCAGGCTGTGTTCATGATTTGAGGTGTTTTTGGCTTTGGACACTTTATCGCTGCTTGCAGCTATATTTATTATTATTATTTTATAATTTGTTTGTGTGCACTTCATAGGCATGTTAGATAAAGGTCCTTAGATTGCGTGTAGAATGTTTCATGCAAATTGCAAAAAAAAAATCCTAGAATAAAAACGGGTTTAAGCGTTTTACAAACTGCTCAAAATTATATAGCGCCCCCCTTTGGCCATTTGGGGTAAGATTGGTTTCAGTGATATTTGAACTAACCCTCTACACTATTTTGTCATGAAAATGTGACTTTGCATGTATGTTTTAGAGGCAGAAGAATAATTTGCATAAAAATGCAATATTGTTTGAATTATTTAAAAAAGCATGTTTCAATGTTAAAGAAATCCGATCTGACAGATCTTTAGATATCGGTCCAAAGTTCACGTAAAAAAAGTTTTGTGCACGTGATGCGAAAATTCCAGAATAAAAGCGGGTTTACGCGTTTTACAAACTGCTCAAAATGGCGGATAATTGAAGGGCGGAGCTTACTTAACAACGACACAGATGTCTTCCGCTTGAGTCAAAGCACGCGTGTAACAAGTTGCATGTCTTCAAACGAAACGAGTCATGACTTATGCCCGTTTGAAGTTTGAATTTTCTGACGCTTCGTATAGCGCCCCCCTTTGGCCGATTGGAATAAAATTGGTTTCAGTGATACTTTGACTAACCCTCTACATCTTTGCCAAATGCCATGAACGTGTAACTTTGCATGTATGATTTAGAGGCAGAAGAATAATTTGCTTAAAACCGCAATATTAATTGAATTATTAAAAAATTATGTTTCACTTTAAAAAAAATCTGGTTGATCAATCTGACCGTATTGGTCCAAAGTTCATGTGAAAAAAGTTTTGTGCACTTGACGCGAAAATCCCAGGAGGAGATAGATTTTTACTGTTTTTCATATAATTCCGAATTGTGGGAGACCTAAAGGTCAGAGGTCAAAAGTTAGAGGGTAAAAGGAGACGCATAAGTGTATACAGGTTTCATGGCTGTATGTATAACACAGCATGAGCTATACCTGTTCAAAGATCGCACTTTCGAAGGCTTCCTACAGCGCCACCATTTGGCCGATTGCTGTATAAAGTAATAGCACACGTCGCCACTGTAAGCTGAACACATTGATGTTTTTATTTTCATTTTCTCACTAAGTATGTAGGAGTAGAAAGGAACCGAAGATCCCGTCTACTTACTAGATAAATAAATAAATAAATAATGACAATATCTAAAGTGTGCTCGCCAGGTACTGGCGAGCCCACAATAAGAAGAAAATATAAAATAAACAAGAACAGAGTACAGTAAAGACCAAGGTAAATCAAGAGAGGGAAGGAATAATATATATATATATATATATATATATATATATATATATATATATATATATATATATATATATATATATATATATATATACTGTATATATATATATATACTGCATATATATACATAAAGTGTCCTTAAGCACAACTATCAAAATAGTACAATGTCCAAGTGACCATAACAGTCAACGCTAGTCAGTGCAACTAGCAATGACTAGTCTTTTGCATCAAAAAAGTACAGTGTCCAAAACAAAGTGACCATAGCAGTCAATGCTAGTTAGTAGGCCTGTCACGATTTAAATCGATTTAATTGGGGGACGGTAAAAATCGATCTTTTAAAAAACGAATCGCGATTCGACCAACAGAGGGCGCACTCGAGTTAAACTTCATTCCTTCTTCAACGTCTCTGCTAACGTCAGGCAGACGCAGTGGCAGCTACAGTAGGAAGGCTCACTCACTCGCAGCTGCCAGCGTGCCTCCATTGGGCTGCAGAGCGATTTTGATTGACAAAGAGAGCAGTTAGTTGAGTGCTGTGTCATTACTTTGCTGCTACAGAGCATAGCAATAATCAGTGCTAAGGGCTAACAACAACAATGCTACGTACAGATGCATGTCTCTGCCACTGGTTACAATGTGGAAACAACGTTTCTAGTGAAAACAAGAATTGACACATTCAATATATAAACAGGTGGGAAATGGTGTGTTAGAAAGTCAGGGACTTTGAACAGTCTATCCACAATGAGACACTAGGTCTTGACTTTGATGCAGTATTGATTTTGAAAAGAGGGTAAGAGTTGTTGTTATGCCTTAGTTTGTACCTGGCTTACAGTACAGTTGGCTTGCTATGTACCACAGACAAAATGCATTCTTTGATACAGTATTGACAAGAGGGTAAGAGTGTTGTTTAAAAAAAGAACAGGATTTGACATTTAAGAATTGATAAGTTTACACTATTCTGTCATTTGCTATTTGCTACTGTATAGAGGATACGAGAACATCTAAAACATACAGGATTCCTTGTAAGAGAAGACAAGTGAACTGAAATTTAATTGTTGTTTTTTGTCATTTCATAGTTCTACTGTATTGAAAAGAGCATAAGAGAACAGTATTGTTAAAAGAAAAGAAAATACTGGAATTGTAAGAATTGTGGATTTTTCGGGGGTAATTTTTCTGGAAAATGAATTTGTGTTGAAAAAATCGTGACATTGTGAATCGTGAATCGTGAACCTTGAATCGTGATTCGAATCGTATCGTGAGTTGAGTGAATCGTGACAGGCCTACTAGTTAGTGCAACAAGTATCTCACTGTCATGTCAAAAACAAGCAAAAATACTCAAAAACTACTAACACAACCTAATAGTGCTGTGTCAAAACATCAGTGTGAGAAAAAAAAAACTTGAAAGGAAAATAAACTAGAAAGGGTGCTTGCTATCTGTGCAGTGCTTGCTCCACCATCATATTAACTATTTGTTGTTAGATTGTTTCTGATTAATATGCAAAAATCACGATACAATTTAATAGTATTTAACTATATGATGGCAGAGCAAGCACTAGTCTGCACAGATACTGTAGCAAGTCTTTGTACAGAGTAACACTGCAACCTAACTACCATGAATATTGTGGATGTACCCTTCTATTTAATCCTTTTGGGGATGTTGATGTTGTCATCTGCCCATTTGTCGATTTGGTCAAAATAAATTGGTTGACCAGAACTATTTTGGGACCATCGCTCCATTGTTCACAATGGTTTGTAATGCAGGCTGCTATCCCAGGAAGTCATGTGATCCAAGATGGCCGCAGTGTGAATAAGGTCTATTATGCGGCGGGGGAAAGTGTTATAGGACAACAACAGTGTTTAGTTCAGTAACAGTGTTTAAATAGCTCTATATTGTAATCATTATAAAGGGGGTTCCACAAGGTACACGGTAACCCTAACCCGCCTGCTAGTAATTCATTTTCAATGAGAGGCGGGCGGCTTTTTTCGGCCGTGCAGCAAAGTTTTGGGGCGGCGAGGCGAGCGGGTGCGGTCCCGTGAAATCCCCCACGAGTGTGCTCATTTGTGCATGTGTACGCGGGCGGTGAGAGATGGATTGTGTTCATCTTTGTGAAATACCGCGCGGTGTTTAATCACTGAGCGAGTGTGTTTGTGTCTCACCGCAGTGCGGCCACCACTGATCCTAGCGGCAGCCCTGACGGCAACCACGTACCGTGTGGAACCCCCTTATCGGCTAACCCTAACCCTTAGGGTCGTTTCACACTCTAATAAGGGGCAACAGTCCGCCATTCCGAAACACCGCTATTCCGAAGCAGGGTTAGGGTTAGGGTTTAGGGTTAGGGTTAGAGTTAGGGGTAGGGTTAGGGTTAGTTAGGGTTAGGGTTAGGGTTAGGGTAAGGGTTAGGGTTAGGGTTAGGGTTAGGGGTAGGGTTAGGGTTAGAAGTCAACGTTCGGAATAGCGGTGTTTCGGAATGGTGGGGTGTAACCCTAATAAGGAACCTAAATAATTTCGGTTCGGGAGGGCTCCCCGACCCGAAATTATTTAGGTTCGGGGGGAGTTCATCCATACTTTCTTAATGGCTAGTGCCTAAGTCGCTTGTAAATATTGGAGGTCCATGGCAATGATGGCATGACAACGTTAGTGGCCGATACATGAGCGTTTTTCTCTTTAAAACGGTCGGCGAGTAGCAAGACATGCACCAAAGCTGTGTGTGTGTGTGTGTGTGTGTGTGTGTGTGTGTGTGTGTGTGTGTGTGTGTGTGTGTGTGTGTGTGTGTGTGTGTGTGTGTGTCGCGCGCGCCTACCTGCCATCACTCTCCAGCGAACCATATTTCGGTTCGCCTAGTGCCGAACCGAAATTAGTTAGGCTCTTTATTAGAGTGTGAATCGACCCTTACAAATGAAACGGATGTATTGATTGTTATGATTTATTCATGTTCCAGGCTGCTGGAGGAACACAGTCGTCTGCGCTCCACGGTTGCCATGGCGCCGGTCGACGCCCTGGACCGGGAGGGGCGGAGCCTGCTGCAGCGCATGCGCCTTGGCCCCGCCCACGCTGCCGCCGGTGACGCCCCCGGCGACGGCGGTAACCACGGCAACAGCTGGCTGTCGGGCGGCGCCGACTTCCAGAGCTCCGCCCCCAGGGTGATGTCACTGCTGGAGCGCCTGCAGACCGCCAGGACACACCTCCTCCACACCTGGACCAATCACAAGCTGCACCTGGACCAGGCCCTGCAGCTGCACCTGTTTGAGCAGGACGCCGCCAAGGTCGTTAACCACACCCCTCGTTAACATAACCACGCCCCTCATTAGCATAAACACACCCCTCATTAGCATAAACACACCCTGCAGCTGCACCTGTTTGAGCAGGACGCTGCCAAGGTCGTTAACCACACCCCTCATTAACTCATTCCCTGCCAGGCCCGATAGTCCCGAGATTATTCCAATGTCTTTCCCCGCCAGGCCCGATAGTCCCGAGAATTAAAAAAAAAAAAAAAAAAAAAAAAAATTTTTGACCCCAAAAAAATGGAGTAGGCATGATAGCAATCGCGAAATTGCATGTTTAACCCCCATAGCAACCCCATCTTTCAAGCATGGCAGCCATTTTGGCAGCCATCTTTGTTAAACATAGTGGCTGTTATCTCATGAATGCCTGAACGGATTTCCATTCGGATTTTTTTGTTTGAAAGCTGTGAGCAATGTGGACACACGTGGTGCATTATCTAGGCATGGGTGTGCATGATCCGTGCACACCCAATTACATGGAAGTCTATGGAGACGAATGGCAGGTGGGAGTACGGAGGTATGTTAAAATGGCGGTCAATGTGTTAACATAAACACACCCCTCATTAGCATAAACACACCCCTCATTAGCATAACCACACCCCTCGTTAACATAACCACACCCTGCAGCTGCACCTGTTTGAGCAGGACGCTGCCAAGGTCGTTAACCACACCCATCATTAACATAACCACCCCCCTCATTAGCATAAACACACCCTGCAGCTGCACCTGTTTGAGCAGGACGCTGCCAAGGTCGTTAACCACACCCATCATTAACATAACCACCCCCCTCATTAGCATAAACACACCCTGCAGCTGCACCTGTTTGAGCAGGACGCCGCCAAGGTCGTTGACCACACCCCTCATTAACATAAACACAGCATATAGGAAAATACCAGTTTTAGCCAACTTTATAACCGAAAATACCCGATTTTTCGGGCGGCTTCGGCATGGCAAGTTTCGTCAGAGGTATCAGGAGCAAAGATTCCGTTAGCCGGTATTTACCGGCCATTGACCGGTTAAATGTTTAATTGGACAGTAATTATAAAGTCCACCGGCCACCGTGGCCGGCTGGGAAAATGCCTCTTTGGCTATTTTATCATTTAATCTTATTATACATGTAATTATTAGTAAAGCTACAACCATTAAAACCTATCATAATTTTAAATTTGTATCATGTTCTGTGAGTCTGAAGACAGCGGAGCTCACCGCTGCTGCTGCTGCTGCTTCATGCTGCGCTGTGCGCATTAGATCAGTCTATATCCGTCGTACGATGGTTACGCACTTTGAAAATATCAGAGCTTCAAGCTCACAACGCGTTGCAACGCGCTGTGAGCTTGTATGTCTGCTATTTTATA
>NC_137831.1:1350740-1360740 GCF_963921795.1 Nannobrachium achirus
GATATAGTACTTTATTGTCAGTTCACACTGAAATTTGTCTTGCGACACAGCAGTCATGTATGCGACACATAACATATATACAAACATTTAACACAGGTAACAAAAACAAGACAGGTTTACATACATAAGGATAATACAGACAAGAGCATTGTTCACCGCCAAGCCTACCTCTGGCCAAACTCCTGATTAAGCCTTAAAGTCGACTGATGGACAAAGGACCTTTTTAGTCTGACCTTAGTGTATGCTGGAACACCGTATCTCCTTCCTGAAGGCAGCAGCCTATATTCTCTATGCAACACATGGCTACTATTAGAGGTAATATGTCTTTCCAAACTTAGAATGCTGTTATCATACGTAGATGTATATAGCCTCTGAAGTGGTTGTCCAACTATCTTTGAACAAATGTTCAGTTGTTGCAGCAGTTGTGACTTTAGGACTGCAGACAAGCATCCATACCAGGTGGTTCTAGGTTAACTCTCAAATACCCGGAACGCGCCCGAGTCGCGTTAGATTTGAACCACTTTAACCATTATTTTATGCTTTAACTATTGAAAAACATCAGATATACAAGCTCGCAGCGCGGCACCGAGTGCCGCGCTGCGAGCTTGTAGATCTGCTACTTTTGAAAAATCGTGAAAATGTGTGCACGTCTTTGAATATCCTTGACCCGATCTTTGACCCGACTTCTAAATCCTTCCTCTAAATCATGTTGTTCTCAAACTTTTTCATGTCAAGGACCCCCAAAATTACAGGTATTTAGCCACGGACCCCCATCTCAAAATATGTTGTTCCAGTCACCACCCAGAAGCAAATATTTGAGTTATAAATGTTCGCTTTTAAATAGATTTATTCAAAGACTTGCAAAGAAATATCATGATTTTTCAAAAATAGCAGATCTGCAAGCTCGCAGCGCGGCACTCGGTGCCGCGCTGTGAGCTTGTATATCTGCTATTTTTCAAAGTTAAAGCGGTCAATAATCCTAGGCCTGAATGGGTTAACATGTTTAGAACTTAGTTTAAACGTAAACTCAGCACAAAAAGAAAGGAAACATATTAATAATTATATTATATTATATCTCCCCTTTAATAATACCAATGTGTATTGCGTTTTATATCATTGTTATCGATGATTCGTTACCTTTACAACGAGGTACAGCTTGTAAGCATCGGGTATTCGAGGCATGAGCTACACAGCCAAACGTGTGGGTAGCGCCGAGCAAAATGTTGCCAAAATGGCTTGCAATGCAGTTCTGCTGGCATTTACTCTCATTTTGGGCTTCCCTGACACTGAGCTTAAAATTAACAAAGTGTAAAAATGGTCAAAATGTCAAAATGTGTTGTTTTTTTTCTTTTCCTTATTACTGTGGGAGAGTGCAATCATTCAATGCTCCAAGCAACAAAGGTGAACACCAAAAGAACAGTATTGCAGGCCTGCCAGGCCATTTTGACCATTTTTGGACCCATACGTTTGGCTGTGTTGCTCATTCCACGAATACCAGATCCTTACATGCTGTACCTCATTGTAAAGGTGACAAATCAACGATAACAATGATATCAAACACAATAACATTTGGTATTATTAAAGGGGAGATATAATTAATTATTAATATGTTTCCTTTCTTTTTGTGCCGAGTTATTTCTTTAATTTTGTACTTTTTAAAAATAGTTCAAATAACTGATCTAAAAGCTCACAACGTGTCGACGTAGATTGATAGATTGAGTAAATTTACCCCCATTGATTCCGGATGGGGACCCGTTTCGAAATCCGGAACGAATGGGGGTACATTTATTGTTATCACATTTTTGTCTTAGGAATGTGACAAAAAACTAAAAATATTATTGAAAACTCAAGTCTCCATGGCGTGACTAATCAATAGAAAAAAAAGTCATTTTGGGGGTGAACTACTCCTTTAAGAAAAAACGATTGTGTGTGTGTGTGTGTGTGTGTGTGTGTGTGTGTGTGTGTGTGTGTGTGTGTGTGTGTGTGTGTGTGTGTGTGTGTGTGTGTGTGTGCGTGCGTGCGTGCGTGCGTGCGTGCGTGCGTGCGTGCGTGCGTGCGTGCGTGCGTGCAGGTCAGTCAGACCGGTAAGGCGTTGCTAGACGTGCTCCAGTGTTGCCCGGCAGCCAGCAGCGAAGCGGGATTCGAACCGGGCGACAACGAGGAGGAGGGGGGGGCCAACGCCAAGCCCGACTTCACGCCCGCCTCGCACGGCATTATGGGAGTTCTGCACGAGGTCATGGAGGTGAGGCTCGCTGACTCATCAACTACCGATCGTTATGGCAACAACAGCCACGTGCACACACAGACATCAAAGGGGGCTTGAGCCCCTGCCCTTTTACCAGAGCATGTGAGCGGAGTGGAGCTAGTGTGGCGGAGAGAGTCGCAGCCCCAGCCTGAAGCCTCAAAAGTCTAGTATCTGCTCTCGTTCCATAGGGATGTCCCTTTGGAGTAATGGTTAAGATATTGGACTTTCACGTGGGAGACCCGGGTTCGAAGCCTGGGTGGGGAGGTTTGGATCACCTCCGTTACATTGGTGCCGTGACCCGGATCCGGGCTTCCCCATAGGAGGAGGTCAAAGGGGGGTGAGTGTGGCGGAGAAAGTCGCAGCCCCAGCCTTGAAGCCTCAAAAGTCTAGTATCTCCCCCTCTTTGGTTTAGTGGTTAAGATATTGGAGTAACGCGTGGGAGACCCGGGTACGAACCCGGGTGGGGAGGTTCGGATCACCTCCGTTACACTGGAACGAAAGCCGCTCCGTAGGGCTGTCACGATGTGACATTTTACATGACGATTAATTGTCACTCAAATAATTGGCGATTAACGATTTAATTGTGTTTTTGTCGTTGATAATTACATTTCTGTTTGGCTTTTAGGCTTTGAAGTTGCACATGGTAGATATGACACATAACCTAAATATACAACGAATTACTGACATATTTGACAACTTTATACTTAAAAAATAACTTTGATAGTGGAAATAGCCGATCTACAAGCTCACAACGCGTCGCGATGCGACGCATTGTGAGCTTGTAGATCTGCTATTTCCACTATTTTTGACAATTTTTTTTTAATATATGAAAATTTTTCAACATGGAAACGATTATGACGATTATGTCAAATAATCACGATTAGACGATAATGTAATAATTGTGACAGCCCTACCGCTCCGTGCTCCAGAGGGCCTTCGTCCCGCTCGCTAGTCGCTCTGGTCGGCCACCGGGCCGCTCCGCTCCCCGCCGCTCCATCGCTCACCTTGATTTGCGCATCTCTCGCTCCACGCTCCACTCAGGGTCGTCAGCAGCCAAAATAAAAAAAAAGTATTTTGCTACCATGTTCAAAACACTTTCTCCTTTGCTTTGTCACATCAAGTGTTCCCAACACAAATGCCTGCTGTAACATGAGCTTCGGCTTGATGGAGAGCTGCCTTCAACGTTACAAAAGACGCCATCCAAGGCATTGTATTTTTTTTTAATAAGACGGGCAATATTAAATCCAGTTGGTTATTGATTAATCACCACATTCGAGAAGGAGGCGACTCGTGGCGTGTGTTTTTCATCAGTCTCACTTGCATTTCAAATCGTGTCTTTTGACTGGCTGGTGATAGGCCTATATAACTTAACTGACACAAGCTAGGCTATTTATTATAAACATAGCCTACTTGTGTGGTATAGCCTACATTTGACTTGAGTGAAATCTTGATAAAGGTTTGCTCTCCTCTCCGTCTCCGCGGTGCTTTCTGCGACATGGCTGCAGCTGCACTACCATGGACTGCACTCGGCACTGTTTTGTTGGAAACATGTGGTGCGCGACCCCAACAGGGTCGGCTAGGAGCGGAGGAGGTCACCGCTCCACGGAGCGGAGGAAAATCCTCGCTCCAAAGCCGCTCAGACCCATTTGAAAAGTCGCTCGCTCATGCTCACGTCAAAAACTGCCCGCTCCGCTCATATGCTCTGCCTTTTATCCGTCTGTAAAAAGTGTCCTCTCCAGACCATGAATGCAGTTTTTACTATGGTGAAAGAAATGCAAATGCCTCCTCTTTCCATGCCATACCTGAAGGCAGCATTCAAGAGAATGGCCTTGTCCAAACTCTCCTGAACTTGAATGCAGCATCTTATGTTGAAAGAATTGCCCTCTCTGTGTAGAAATCCATGCCGTTACGCCACATCTCCAGTATTCACTTGATTATGCTTAGTTCAGTGTGGGATCAATTTACCAAAAATAGCCTGTGACGCGGTGTTAACTTGGAGGTCTGCTATTTTCAATATTTTCACCAAAAGGCCCTTTTAGAAATGTCAGCCCCAGCCTCTCTAACATTCTCTGCACGTCCCTGCATTGCTCAATATAGAATCAGGTCATTGAATGCCGTTGATAAAACCAGTGGTTCTCAACCTTTTGGCAGTGTGAGCTTGTAGATCTGCTATTTTAGATACTGTTTGCACCGGGTCTCAGTGAAGATCCAACCTGAAACCAGCTTCACCAGACTATTTGACCAACAACGTCCACTAGTAGTTATACTTACCAGTAAGGTCCTAAAGGGCGAGGTTGAGCCAAGGACCAGTTACCTATATATGGAGACCCCTGGTACCCATATATGGAGATCCATGCACTGTATATGGAGGTATGCCGTGAGAGCCCAAACATGCTTACTCAGTTATTCGTTATGTGAAAGTCCTATGACATCTATAACATCTGACATCATACATACAATCCCTTTTATGCCCATACATGGAGATCCCTGTCTGTAGAAGCAGCCACACATATATAATAAGGGCTGTCTTGACCATATATGGATTCTGTTAGTGTGGCATGTGTCCGATGTGGCCTCCATATATGGGCATTCCCATATGAAGACCTGTTAGATATTGGCTTAACATTTATGGTGCCAAGTCTGAGTTTCCAGAGTTTGGGCAGTTTTTGAAGAATTTCAAAAATGTATTAGGCATGATCGCGATCGTGAAATTGCATGTTTAACCCCCATACCAACCCATTCTTTCAAACATGGCAGCCAAGTTTGTTTACATCTGAAGAAAACATAATGGCTGATAAATCATGAATGCCTGAACGGATTTCCAAGCAGATTTTTTTGTTTGAAAGCTGTGATCAGTGTGCACACGTGGTGCATGATTTAGGCATGGACGTGCATGATCCGTGCACTATGAATTACATGGAAGTCTATGGAGACTTGGCAGCGTGGAACTTCAAATAGATTTTTTATAAAGCAACAAATATTGATGACATCTCCATATATGCCAAAAGGGATTCTGTAAAGCCCTTATCAGAGTCTGTGGTGAAGAGCCTATCACCACTAATGTATAATCCAGGTGATCAGCTATCCACCTAAAGTGAGAAAACAAGTGGAGGCCATCATAGTCAGTCACGGTGAAGTCCTATCACTGTGACTGACTGGTCTAGATCGACCAATCAGTGAACAGGGTGATGGGCCGATCTGTCTGATAGTAAAAACAGAGAGATGTGTCGGGGTTCACGGTGGAAAGCTCTTCACCGCGAGTAATGACGTAATGTTGTAGTTTTATGACTTAAAAAGACTACACCGCGGTGCCTACGATGATAGGGGCTTTAGAGTGGTTCCCCTGACATCACAGTGATGTCAGAGCGTGATGTCAGAGTGTCAAACCCATAGGCTGTAAAAATGTGACACAGAGACAAGATATGGCGTTTCTAATACTGTGTTTCTCATATTGTGACCTAAGGTCGCAACTAGTCGCGCAGATTTTCCTGACTTTGTTTGCTGATTTCCGGACGATCGTTTACTGTCGTTAACTTCCTGTTTGCGGTCGTTAACTTCCTGTTTACTGTCGTTAACTTCCTGTTTACTGTCGTTAACTTCCTGCTTACTGTTTTTTTTCACTTCCTGTTGTCTCCAGGGTCACCACGAGGTCGAGGGGGCGTGGCAACACCGCAAGCTCCGCCTCCACCAGCGCCTCCAGCTGTGTGTGTTCCAACAAGATGTCAGACAGGTCACATGATGCACCGTGCACGCACACACACACACACACACACACACACACACACACACACACACACACACACTGTGTTCCAGCAAGATGTCAGACAGGTCACATGACCCGTGCACGCACGCACACACACACACACACACACACACACACACACACACACACACACACACACACACACACACACACACACACACATACACACACACACACACACACACACACACACACACACACACAAACACACACACACACACTGTGTTCCAGCAAGATGTCAGACAGGTCACATGACCCGTGCACGCACACACACACACACACACACACACACACACACACACACACACACACACACACACACACACACACACACACACACACACATACACACGCACACGAACACGCACACACACTGTGTTCCAGCAAGATGTCAGACAGGTCACATGCACAGTGCACACACACACATGTGCATGTTCTCCCCGTGTCTCCTAGGGTAGACAAAAACATGCAGTAATTCTGGTCTCTATACTGCCTCCCCCTGGCCAGCCGGGGCGTGGCAGAGGGAGAGCAGAACACAGTGTTACAGCTTAGGTAATTTGCACTGGGTGAAAAAATGGGTTACAAAGTCGTGGGATGAAAATGATAGAGATATGCAGGGGCGTCACACCAAATTCTGGGCCCTGGGTACAAGGATTCACTGCGGGCCCCCCATGAATGTTAACTATTGAAAAATAGCAGATATACAAGCTCACAGCGCGGCACCGAGTGCCGCGCTGTGAGCTTGTAGATCTGCTATTTTTGAAAAATCGTGAAAATGTGTGCAAGAAACCTATGTCAAGGACCCCCAAGATGATATGTATTTGGCCACGGACCCCGATCTCAAAATATTTAGTTCCAGGGACCCCCAGAAGCAAAATTTGAGTTTTCAAAAATAGCAGATCTACAAGCTCGCAGCGCTGCACTCGGTGCCGCGCTGTGAGCTTGTATATCTGCTATTTTTCAATAGCTAAAGTTACCAGGGCCCCTCCACCTTGGGCCCCTCCACCTTGGGCCCCTCCACCTTGGGCCCCTCCACCTTGGGCCCCTCCACCTTGGGCCCCTCCACCTTGGGCCCCTCCACCTTGGGCCCCTCCACCTTGGGCCCCTCCACCTTGGGCCCCTCCACCTTGGGCCCCTCCACCTTGGGCCCTGGTAACTCAGTCCCACTTTCCTCCCCCTTGTGACACCCCTGGAGATATGAATAGCAGTCTGTACCGCCTCCCTGGACTTTAAGACAACGTTGGGCCCGCATGTCTGCATGGCTGCATGGCTGCATGGCTGCATGTCTGCATGACTGCATGTCTGCATGGCTGCATGGCTGCATGGCTGCATGGCTGCATGGCTGCATGGCCGCATGGCTGCATGGCTGCATGGCTGCATGGCTGCATGGCTGCATGGCTGCATGGCTGCATGGCTGCATGGCTGCATGGCCGCATGGCCGCATGGCCGCATGGCCGCATGGCCGCATGGCCGCATGGCCGCATGGCCGCATGGCCGCATGGCCGCATGGCCGCATGGCCGCATGGCCGCATGGCCGCATGTCCGCATGGCCGCATGGCCGCATGGCCGCATGGCCGCATGGCCGCATGGCCGCATGGCCGCATGACCGCATGACCGCATGGCCGCATGGCCGCATGGCCGCATGGCTGCATGGCTGCATGGCCGCATGGCTGCATGGCTCCATGGCTGCCGTAGCCGTAGCCAGGGGCGTCACAAGGGGGAGGACAGTGGGACTGAGTTACCAGGGCCCAAGGTGGAGGGGCCCTAATAACTTTAACTATTGAAAAATAGCAGATATACAAGCTCACAGCGCGGCACCGAGTGCCGCGCTGTGAGCTTGTATATCTGCTATTTTTTTAATATTTAAAGCATAAAATAATGCGTCATAATGTGTTCAGGCCTAAATGGGTTAAGACAACGTTGGGCCTGGATGGCACCGAGGCTCAACGCAGAAAACTGTCCCACGGGCGTCAATTGGGTATGGCAGCTGCCATACCCTGGGTCCAGGGGTATGCAGCTGCCATACCCTGGGTCCAGGGGTATGCAGCTGCCATACCCTGGACCCAGGGGTATGGCAGCTGCCATACCCTGGGTCCAGGGGTATGCAGCTGCCATACCCTGGACCCAGGGGTATGGCAGCTGCCATACCCTGGGTCCAGGGGTATGCAGCTGCCATACCCTGGGTCCAGGGGTATGGCAGCTGCCATACCCCTGGGTCCAGGGGTATGCAGCTGCCATACCCTGGGTCCAGGGGTATGCAGCTGCCATACCCTGGGTCCAGGGGTATGCAGCTGCCATACCCTGGGTCCAGGGGGGAATAAAAATAAAAGTTACTTTTAAATATCCAGCCCAGGAAACCGTAAAAATGAACTTCTTCGAATAAATCATGCCTGTTGCTAAGGTATGGCAACATGACTGGTGTCTCAAGACACCAGTCGTGTTGCCATACCTTAGCTTTTTCTGAACTGACGCCACTGAACTGTCCGTTTAGATTTTTGCTTCTTTTGAATTGGAAACCTGAATATCTGTTTTTGTTATGTTTTAATTGGAACCCTGAAATGTAACATTTTGATGTAATTGCAAACACATTTTAGTTATATACTCATGCTAACTGTGTGTGCGTGTGTGCGGTGTGTGTGTGTGTGTGTGTGTGTGTGTGTGTGTGTGTGTGTGTGTGTGTGTGTGTGCGCGCGTGCGTGCGTGCGTGCGTGCGTGTGTGTAGGTGTTAGACTGGGTGGAGCAGCATGGAGAGGTGTTCCTCAACAAACACAGTGGGGTGGGGAAGAGTCTGCACCGAGCCAGAGCTCTGCAGAAACGACACGACGACTTCCAGCAAGTAGCACAGGTAACACACACACGCGCACACACACACACACACACTAGGACATTCACCAAATATTTGAATATTCGAATATCAAAGTCACTATTCAACGTTGTTCACCAAAGTCGAATATTTTGTTATTGTTTTCTCTTTTAAAAATCTATAGTTTATAAAGCTTGGCTAGATAGGAAGTCATAAGAATGAAGTTGTCAATGCCCCTGGTGGATGAATTTGTTAATGCTCTATACCAGGGCTTCTCAAACCTTTTTAGGCCGTGACCCCCAAAATAAACATATTTGAACTGGGGACCCCCACCCTGACAAGCACTTGGAACTGTAGGTATTACATTTAATGTGGCTCGGTTCTACAGATAAATATTGTGAACATAGCAGATCTACACGCTCACAACGCCTCGCAAGATCTGCTATTTTCACAATGTTCGCCTCTTGCTTACTTGATATTTGATAGTTTGGTCAGTTTGGCGAGTCCTGTCGAATATTTGACTATTCGAATACTTTGAATTAAAATAATTCGAATACTAAAAATCACTTTTCGTGAATGCCCTAACGTACGCACGTACGCACAGCATTTCTCTGGTGTGCTGAGGTGGTTTTCAAGCAAGCATGAACCAAATTCATGGAACATCTCTGAACACAGAGCCCTTTAAGTTTAATTATTCAATGTGTTGCAATAAACGGTTAAATCTGCTTTGATGTGAATGTCCCTGACGGGGAAGATTTAAAAGAACCAGTTAAATAAAGGACTGGGTGTGAAGGCCTCATATCAACCTGACAATCTACTATTGTACAAAGACAAGTCAAAACTAACCCATCTACAAGCTGTTTTTTGTACATGGACATCACAACCAGATGCATTGATATAAAGTGATTTTAGCACAAGTGCTAATTCTCATCACCTGTCCACAGGAGGCTTTTCTATTTTACATTAATCAAATCTAACACCCAATCAAGTACAATAAACAATAATACTATTCTAAAACCCAATCAAGTACAAAAACAATAATACTAATCTAAAACCCAATCAGGTACAAACAATTATAATATGTGTTTACTAATAAGAACTAACAACAACGAACCACAATCTGACCCATCAGCACATACATCAGCATCATAAATAGCCTTAATCAATCAATTCACACAGCAGGTAAATA
>NC_137831.1:1363240-1373240 GCF_963921795.1 Nannobrachium achirus
ACACACACACTGCAAGACATCCCCTGGCCAAGGCTACTGTACATTCTACTGTACATTCTACTGTACATTCTACTGTACATTCTACTGTACATTCAGTGCTTATTTTGTCAAGGAATAGGTGCCGGATCTTGGGTTGTGCGCACGCACAGGCTGGGTGCATAAACTGTCGCGCGCACAACAATTTACAGGGTTTTTTCCTTGGCTTCTTTTTTAATCTTTTTGACCTATATTTACTCAGTACCCAGTATAACATTAGCAGCAACAATTGGCACATGTGGCACATAAGAACACAGTCAATCTATCAATTTGGAATGATCAATCTGAATATCTGGCATATTAACATTTTATGACACCATGTATGTATATAGCTTGTCTGTTACGTGTCACTGTCACCTACTACAGTATGAAGCACCACCTCAGAAAAAATGCAAGAAATTGAACAAAAACATGGTTTTCTGGTGGGTGGTGACCCAGCTGAAGTTAGCCACACCCACAGTGATGGGTGAATGGTAAAAGGGGAGGGATTCTATGATGGAATTGTATCTGTGTTTTTGGACCGGCACGTTTGACCCACAAGGTGTCAGCCTCCAGGAAAAAACTCCAAATACAAAGGGAATACATAATTGCTCATGACAACCACACCAGGGGGTCTAATGAAGTACTGTCAACCTCCTAGACACATGAAAAACCAGAAAAAGTACAAAACTATGGCACCACCTCTTTAAGGTTTATGAATATGAACTTGTTGTGTGACTCTGCAGGACGCTGCGCTGAGTGTCATCAGAGAAGGAGAGGACCTCATCCTGCAATTAAGGTACACACACACACACACACACATGCACGCACACACACACATATGCACGCACACACACACACATGCACGCGCACGCACACACACACACGCACGCACGCACGCACGCACGCACGCACGCACGCACGCACGCACGCACGCACACACACACACACACACACACACACAAACTAGGGCAGTGATTTTTAGTATTCAAATTATTTGACCTCAAAGTATTCGAATAGTGGAATATTGGACAGTACTGGACAAACTGTAAAATATTAATTAAGCAAGAGGCCAACATTATGAAAATAGCCGATCTACATGCTCACAACGCCTCGTTGTGAGCATGTAGATCTGCTATTTTCACATTATTTATCAGCGGAACCGAGTCACAATTAAAAGTAATACCTACAATTCCAAGTGCTTGTCAGGGTGGGGGTCCCCAGTTCAAATATGTTTATTTTGGGGGTCACGGCCTAAAAAGGTTTGAGAACCCCTGGTATAGAGCATTAACAAATTCATCCACCAGGGGCATTGACCAAAAAAAGAAAAAAAAAGTGAATATTCGACATCGAATAGCGACTTTGATATTCGAATATTCAAATATTTGGTGAATGCCCTAACACACAAACAGCCCTTGTATGGGTATGCCCTTGTATGGGCGTCGACATGATCATTGTTTTAATGCTACCATTAAATGCTATTGGCTGCCAACGGTCACGTGCAACCGCAGGAATACTTCAAGAATCATCACAAGCCTATGATCACAAGCCCCTCCTACAGCATACCCTGCTTTAACATCAATTATGACATAAATTGGACCATATTTTCACAAAACTCATATCATGGTGATTGAAACGAGGCTTTAAACTAGCGACAGAAACCATAAAGTATTTATGACAATGTTTATAAGGTAAGAAAATCAAGTGTAAATGTTTGGGTGAAATGAATGGAATCCTATGGAGAACATGTTGCTTCTGGTACCAGAACAGCGCTAACTAGTGGCCAATCATAGGAACTTTTAGTTCTGTGTTGCTTCATTTTAAATCCGGACAACTGGACCCCTGAAACCCACACACCCACAAGTTGGTCGGGAGGGGACTTATTGTCGGTATCGGGTAACACACGGGAGTCTGTACCCGTTACAATGCTCTAAAAGTGGGTGACGGGGCACTCTGGGGTGACGGGGCACCCTGGGGTGACGGGGCACCCTGGCGTGCCGTGACGGCTGTCCAGGGGTGCCGCGAGATAATTTGATAATATTTGGAATTTATTTAGACACTTGGAAAAATATTTAGTATCATTTTAAACTTGAAGTACAAAGTTATTTTCAGTCACTTCTAACCAAAATGGCTGTTATCTCAACGTTTTCCTCGCAACATAATCACTAAAATATCGCCACTGTCGGGCAGAAACCTCGTATCTCCAAGTTTCAAATGTGTACGTCTTTTGGTAAAGCAAAGCCCTGCTTCATCATACAAGACTGTCGCACAAAACTAGTGAAAACAGCCGATCTACAAGCACACAACGCCTCGCATCGCGAGGGGTTGTGTGCTTGTAGATCTGCTGTTTTCGCTAGTTTAGTACATTTTATAGATGATAAATACATACAAAACGCCCGGTTTTGGACATACAAGGTTTCCACCCGACAACGACGATATGCTATAAATATAAGGTGCTGGGAGTGAAAATGATAATGTAGGGGTGCCTCGGATTAAAAAAATATATATTTATGGGGTGCCCTGAGAGTATAAAAAAGTCCTTAAATTGTCACTTTAGAAATGTGCAGATACACTTCAACTTTATGTTGGTTTGTTTACTGTTGAGAGAGAACAGATATTTATTAACAGGGTGTGTTTGTTTCAGGCCTCAGGGCAGCTCGGTGGCCCACGTAGAGACGGTGCTCCAGCAGATGGATGAGGCTCAGGTCCAGCTAGAAGAACTGTTCCATCAGAGGAAGATCAGACTGGACGTCTACCTGCAGCTACGCATCCTGCAGCAGTGCACCATGGAGGTAAACCTAACGCACCTAAACCCTAATAACCATATTAAAACCCTAACCCTTTCTGCAGCCGCTGGGACAGGGTTAAAAATGGTAGTTTCGGGGGCACGGTGGTGCAGTGGTTAGCGCTTCGCCTCACAGCTAGAAGGTCCTGGGTTTGATTCCCGCCGGGGGACACTGTGGGTGCTGGGGGCGAGTTCTCTCCTCCGCGTCATCAGCACCCACACCCTAGGTGGGGTTGGCGAAAGGGCCTTTCTGTGTGGAGTTTGCATGTTCTCCCCGTGTCTCCTAGGGTTGATACCCTCACAAAAACATGCAGTAATCCTGGTCTCTATACTGCCTTCCCCTGGCCAGCCGGGGCGCCTGATGGAGGGGAAAGGAACTGGTTGGAATAACGTGTTCCTTCCACGCGCTACGTCCAAACCAGGGAAGCTTCCCTCTGTCAGGTGATATGAAGCGGCCTGCTAACTCCTCATGCACTGAAGGTAGCATGAGCTCAGTTCAGGGCTCTGCCCAGGTTGGCAGAGGGAGAGCAGAGCCCAGGATTACACCTTAGGAAATTGGCTCTGGGTGAAAAAAAAAGGGTTACAAAATCCATTTTAACCCTATACCAGATTATTGTGGCCACAATGTTCGTGACATAAAAATGTTTGTATCGTTCCTTTTCTGAGTGCTGTCTTCACTCATTTAGTGCCCATCCTGCGATGTCTCGTGAAATATTAAAAGATGTCCGGAGTGCCCATCCCGGAATGACGCGCGAAATATACTGTATATACAGTAAATATACTGTATATACAGTAAATATACTGTATATACAGTAAATATACTGTATATACAGTAAAGCTGGTGTGGGGTCACCTTCAGTCCGTCTATCACTGTGGCACTGGTGAAGTCTGTGATTCGTTTCCATTGCACGTCCACGTGCACACATAGTGATCCCATCCCATAGAAACCACCTCGTCCACGTGCACACATAGTGATCCCATCCCATAGAAACCACCTCGTCCACGTGCACACATAGTGATCCCATCCCATAGAAACCACCTCGTCCACGTGCACACATAGTGATCCCATCCCATAGAAACCACCTCGTCCACGTGCACACATAGTGATCCCATCCCATAGAAACCACCTCGTCCACGTGCACACATAGTGATCCCATCCCATAGAAACCACCTCGTCCACGTGCACACATAGTGATCCCATCCCATAGAAACCACCTTGTCCACGTGCACACATAGTGATCCCATCCCATAGAAACCACCTCGTCCACGTGCACACATAGTGATCCCATCCCATAGAAACCACCTCGTCCACGTGCACACATAGTGATCCCATCCCATAGAAACCACCTCGTCCACGTGCACACATAGTGATCCCATCCCATAGAAACCACCTCGTCCACGTGCACACATAGTGATCCCATCCCATAGAAACCACCTCGTCCACGTGCACACATAGTGATCCCATCCCATAGAAACCACCTCGTCCACGTGCACACATAGTGATCCCATCCCATAGAAAACACCTCGTCCACGTGCACACATAGTGATCCCATCCCATAGAAACCAACGGTCTTTCTCATCTTTACAGTCCAATGCCAAGGATGGCATTGGATTCTCGCTAAAATAGCACAAGCATGAAGGCATCCATCTTCTATCATTGTTTACGTTCTGGACCGGAACTAGTCACGGGTGAATCTTGAACATCGCCAAGTGGGAATTGTGAGCTCGATCTACTTCCGGCCTTCAAAATAAGAGAGTGGCCGCAAACGGGACGAAATGCGGGCACTCTGGACAACTTAACCCTTTCATGTCCGGGCTCCAAATGGGTTGAAACGTTCTGTTTCATACATAATTAATTATTTAGATACATTCTGCCGTATCCATTGATTGTACTTTTATTTTGAAGACCCAGGGAAGCCGCGGCCGTGTCCATGTTGTGGGAATTCACTGTATTGCAGTGGTGGAAAAAGTACTCCCATTTTATACTTAAAGGAGCTATAGTCAACTTTTTCATGAAAAACTGATGCTAAAATAAAAATAATGTTTCGAAAATATTTTATAAAAAATAAGCTTCATATATGTGTTTCTATTCAAAAATGACCACAAAAAGCGTAAAATAATGATAAAATAATCATTTTGGCCATTGTCAGACCGACACTTTGTTTACATTCTAGTCTATAGACTAGGATGTAAACAAAGTGTCGGCCCTACAATGAAAAAGTTGACTATAGTTCCTTTAAGTAAAAGTACCCTACTATGTATGTTTTATAATATTATAATATGTTTTATAATATTAATATTATATATATCAATAATATTAGTATGATTTATACCTGCAAAGTGACTAGTAACTAAAGTTTTCAAATAAAGAGTAGAAGTAAAAGTATTGGAAATTGGAAATACTGAAGTAAAGTACAAACACCTCAAAACTTTAGTACAGTACTTAAGTAAATCTACTTAGTTACTTTACGCCACTGCTGTATTGTAATATTTATGTTTTCTTTCCCGCGGGAAAAGAGAAATTGTTACCGTGGCTGTCTGTAACTTGGATACGGGCCGGTGAAAAAAGCATTTCTCGACAATCAACACGATCTGGAGATAAAGCTGTTTTACTGCAGAGCAATTCACTTCCTGATGACGTCATCACCGTGTGTGTGTGTGTGTACTTGTGCATGTGTGTGTGCGTGTGCGTGCATGTGCAGGTAACAGGTGAAATGGAAGCGTGGAAACAGGACTTGGAGAAACAGGCTCAGGATTTCACTGCAGAGAAGCTGTCTCAACAGCAGCAACAACAACAGCAGCAGCAGCAACAACAGGCACGGCTCGGCGACGCTAGCCAGGACAAGCTAGCGCAAGACAAGCTAGCGCTGGCCCAGTCGCGACTGGTGGAGGCTAGCCCTGAGGGGCTAACGCTAGCGCAGCAGCGCATACACAGGTATGACTGGTGGAGGCTAGCATAGAGGGGCTAACGCTAGCGCAGCAGCGCATACACAGGTATGACTGGTGGAGGCTAGCGTAGAGGGGCTAACGCTAGCGCAGCAGCGCATACACAGGTACATATGACTGGTGGAAGCTAGCCCCGAGGGGCTAACGCTAACGCAGCAGTGCATACACAGGTACATATGACTGGTGGAGGCTAGCCTAGAGGGGCTAACGCTAACACAGCAGCGCATACACAGGTACATATGACTGGTGGAAGCTAGCCTAGAGGGGCTAACGCTAACACAGCAGCGCATACACAGGTACATATGACTGGTGGAAGCTAGCCCCGAGGGGCTAACGCTAACGCAGCAGTGCATACACAGGTACATATGACTGGTGGAGGCTAGCGTAGAGGGGCTAACGCTAGCGCAGCAGCGCATACACAGGTATGACTGGTGGAGGCTAGCATAGAGGGGCTAACGCTAGCGCAGCAGCGCATACACAGGTACATATGACTGGTGGAGGCTAGCGTAGAGGGGCTAACGCTAGCACAGCAGCGCATACACAGGTACATATGACTGGTGGAGGCTAGCGTAGAGGGGCTAACGCTAGCACAGCAGCGCATACACAGATCAGGTCCACAGAGAACAGCCAGGAAGGGAATTGGACATCATTGATGTTTACGTGTGGTGGAGATTTGAGAGCAGCGTTACAGGAGATGTTTTTACTGTACACACCCGCACGACCCCTCATCAGCTTACAGTCATCAGACAAGGTAAAAGAACGGCCGTTCGTAGTGGCAACGCGCCACAGTCAGAATTGGCACGAGCGTTAATGTTCTAAGCGGTAAAAGAGTTAAGGCATAAGAACTGGTACTTGCCCTCAGAGTCACAGACCTGTAAGGGTCCATTTGGTTGATTGATTGATTGATTGATTGATGTGATTGGTTGCTGTGGTTTGATTGACAGGCACATGGAGCGGCGCCTGGCGATGAACAACATGACCTATGAGGTCATCCAGCAAGGTCACGACCTCCAGCAGTACATCACTGAAGTACTGGCCTCAGGTAATAGAGTAAAAATACTCTGTATGAGAGTAAAAATACTCTATATGAGAGTAAAAATACTCTATATGATACTACAGTACTGACCTTAGAGTAATAGAGTAAAAATACTCTATATGATACTACAGTACTGACCTTAGAGAAATAGAGTAAAAATACTCTATATGATTCTACAGTACAGTAAAAAATACTCTATATGATACTACAGTACTGACCTCAGGTAATAGAGTAAAAATACTCTAAACTCATTGACTGCCACGGCCCGAGTTTCCTGAGTTGGGGCCGAATTTGCATTTTTCCTACTCTCTACTCTACTAGGCATGATCACGAAGCCACAAGAGGCATTATGTGGTTACCTGGTATTTTATAACAGCTGAGAGGCGATAGATAATCACGTATCGTCCCATCCCTAATCAAGTGTGCGTGCGTGCGTGCGTGCGTGCGTGCGTGCGTGCGTGCGTGCGTGTGTGTGTGTGTGTGTGTGTGTGTGTGTGTGTGTGTGTGTGTGTGTGTGTGTGTGTGTGTGTGCGTGCGTGCGTGCGTGCGTGCGTGCGTGCGTGCGTGCGTGTGTGTGTCTAACAGGTATAGAGCTCCTTGCAGAGGGAGAGACGGCCCTCTCCTCTCAGGTGGAGGAGTTCCAGCGCCACCTGCAGGACAAACACAAGGAACTGCAGCAGCTGGCCGACCACACACACACACACCTGGAGCAGAGTCTGCAGCTCAAACACCTGCAGACACAAGTTAAACAGGTACACACACACACACACACACACACACGCACACACACGCACACACACGCGCACACACACACGCGCACACAAACACACACACACACACACGCACACGCACACACGCACACACACACGTATGCACCCACACTCCTGTTTTTGGAAGAAGTCTCCTGTTTTTTACCCTTTCTCCCGTTCCAGAATTTCTCTTGCTTCAGAGCTTTTCAATGGATCCTATTTAACACATTGACTGCTAAAAAAGCCACAAAGACGTCTGGAAACGTCTTTATATCAAAATTGGCACTCCTGGCGTTTCTACCAATACATAATAATCAATATTACTATATTATCGCCAGAGTAGCAAAAACACTACATTACCCATAAGCCTCAGCGGCGCTCGCTGATGCTGTGCGCAGAGCTCTGGGAAACGGAGCGACGTTCTGGCTCCATGTTATGTAGACGGGGGATGCTAGCGATGCTAGCGCTGTTAGCTGCTAGCGCCGAGACATTAAAATGGATTACACAAGACAACGTTAACGCTACGATGCCGGGACATCACCGTGGCCGATCTATGCACGCACGACACGCGCACACGCACCCCGGTGAGTTCTATTAACCCTATGATGGCACACATTGTGTTAATAGTAAAGCCTGATAAGAGTATCAAACCAGAATATGGAAATCTATGCTCTTAAAAAAAAGAAAAAATCAAACCCACAAATGTTTCTGGTGTTGTGTGTCTGTGAGGAGAGTTTGATTTATGACCCAAATGACACCAAGTGTGTGTTCATCAGGTCCTAGGGTGGATTGGTGAAGGCATGGTCATGGTGATAACAGTGTGTGTGTGTGTGTGTGTGTGTGTGTGTGTGTGTGTGTGTGTGTGTGTGTGTGTGTGTGTGTGTGTGTGTGTAGGTCTTAGGGTGGATCGGTGAAGGTGAGGTGATGCTGTCTTCATGCTTGCTGAACTCCAGCTGTTTGTCGGAGGCTGAACAACTGCAGAGGGAACATGAGCGCCTCCAGCAGGCCATAGAGGTAACTGCACTGCTTTACACACACCTTAACAGGGGTTGTTAACAGGGGTTGGGGTCGTGACCTTATTACACACACACACACACACACACACACACACACACACACACACACACACACACACACACACACACACACACACACACATATATATCAACAGATTGAGTGAAAGACAATGTAAAAATTATTACAAATACATTTGAACCTCGGGTTCTCTCGAGTACCTGTACCTCACGGGTACAGGTTCTCTCTCTCCTATCCACAGTCAAATACATGGACATTGTATACTGACAAACCTGCACCTTGACATGAACCCAGAGATTACACACATTATATGGAAAGGAAAAGTAATTTAACCCCCCATTTAAAAATGTTCTTCTTAAAAATGCTAAATATAATGCACAAGTAGGTAGTATCGATACAATCGATTCTTTGCACTGCTGATTCAATATGATACAAAATAAAACGATACGATTCGATTTTAGCTGTTTTCATTTCGATATACTTCGATTTTTTAAAGTTAAAAACGATATTTCGATACAGTTACTATATCGTTACACCCCTAATATATACAAAACCTCTTCTTACTGGCATGGGATCTTAGCTAAATAATAAAAGCTAAATAATCAAAGATTAGACAAATTGACGTTAGTGAGTAGTAAATGATTCAGTGATGTGTTATTAGTGAATAATTGTGTAAATGTTGTAATGTGTGATGCTGTTGGTTGTGTTTCAGTCTCTGCTTCACGCTGACTCTCTCCAGAGGACCCACCAGGTGGCGCTAGCGCTGCAACAGAGAGCTGAGCTGCTGGTCAGGTCAGTAGGAGCCGTCCTGATTGGCTAACACAGTCAGTAGGAGCCATCCTGATTGGCTAACACTGGCTTCCAAAGTTTGCAGGATTGGTGGGTTTTGACGAATCCCCTCCCCTCCTCCTCAGGTCTGGTCATTATGATCCAGATGCAGTAAGGGCGTGTGCCCAGACGGTGGCGCTGCACTGGCAGAGTCTGATGTTGAGGGTGGAAGACAGACTGAAACTGGTCAACGCTTCTGCAGCTTTCTACAGGACCTCCCAACAGGTAGGGGTGTGTGTGTGTGTGTGTGTGTGTGTGTGTGTGTGTGTGTGTGTGTGTGTGTGTGTGTGTGTGTGTGTGTGTGAGAGAGATAGTGTTAATTTTATGAGCCATATTTTTATTTTTTGTCAGTCTTAGTCCTAAGACTATCGACCTTTTCAGTATTTATCACATTTAGTCAACTTCTTCCAGTTTTTATTTAGTCAAGTTTTAGTCTACTAAAAGCCGAGCATTTTTAGTCTTTATCTTAGTCCAAGACAACGTCATTTTAGTTAGTCTAGTTTAGTCGACAAAAACTGTTGACATTTAATCTAGTTTTAGTCAGGACATTTATTTTACCCCTTCACATTTTTTGACAGCAAATAATATAGAACATATTTTTGCTCA
>NC_137831.1:1380740-1383240 GCF_963921795.1 Nannobrachium achirus
ATGTCCAAAGGTCAGTGTGATATAAAAACTACTAACACAACCTAATAGTGCAGAATGTCCAAAGGACAGTGTGATATAAAAACTACTAACACAACCTAATAGTGCAGAGTGTCCAAAGGACAGTGTGATATAAAAACTACTAACACAACCTAATAGTGCAGAATGTCCAAAGGTCAGTGTGATATAAAAACTACTAACACAACCTAATAGTGCAGAATGTCCAAAGGACAGTGTGATATAAAAACTACTAACACAACCTAATAGTGCAGAATGTCCAAAGGACAGTGTGATATAAAAACTACTAACACAACCTAATAGTGCAGAATGTCCAAAGGTCAGTGTGATATAAAAACTACTAACACAACCTAATAGTGCAGAATGTCCAAAGGTCAGTGTGATATAAAAACTACTAACACAACCTAATAGTGCAGAATGTCCAAAGGTCAGTGCCATATAAAAACTACTAACACAACCTAATAGTGCAGAGTGTCCAAAGGTCAGTGTGATATAAAAACTACTAACACAACCTAATAGTGCAGAGTGTCCAAAGGTCAGTGTGATATAAAAACTACTAACACAACCTAATAGTGCAGAGTGTCCAAAGGTCAGTGTGATATAAAAACTACTAACACAACCTAATAGTGCAGAGTGTCCAAAGGTCAGTGTGATATAAAAACTACTAACACAACCTAATAGTGCAGAGTGTCCAAAGGTCAGTGTGATATAAAAACTACTAACACAACCTAATAGTGCAGAATGTCCAAAGGTCAGTGTGATATAAAAACTACTAACACAACCTAATAGTGCAGAATGTCCAAAGGTCAGTGTGATATAAAAACTACTAACACAACCTAATAGTGCAGAATGTCCAAAGGACAGTGTGATATAAAAACTACTAACACAACCTAATAGTGCAGAGTGTCCAAAGGTCAGTGTGATATAAAAACTACTAACACAACCTAATAGTGCAGAATGTCCAAAGGACAGTGTGATATAAAAACTACTAACACAACCTAATAGTGCAGAATGTCCAAAGGTCAGTGTGATATAAAAACTACTAACACAACCTAATAGTGCAGAATGTCCAAAGGTCAGTGTGATATAAAAACTACTAACACAACCTAATAGTGCAGAATGTCCAAAGGACAGTGTGATATAAAAACTACTAACACAACCTAATAGTGCAGAATGTCCAAAGGTCAGTGTGATATAAAAACAAGTAGAAAAAGAAAGAAACAAGAGAGGGCAACGCAGCAAGACACACAAGAGCACCCTCCCTGGAAGGTCCTTAGAGGTCAGAGTCTGTGCAACTAAAGTTCCAGTAAGAAAGGCTACCGTCGTCCTAGGTTAGGAAGGTTGTCCTCTTCAATCGACCGTTGTGTGTCTCGTTGTACAGCTTGAGAGCAACCGGTACAAAAGACTGACTGTCTGTCTGTCTATCTCTGTGTGTGCGTGTGCGTGCGTGCGTGCGTGTGTGTGTGTGTGTGTGTGTGTGTGTGTGTGTGTGTGTGTGTGTGTGTGTGTGTGCGTGCGCGTGCGTCCGTGCGTGTGTGTGTGTGTGTGTGTAGGCGTGCACGCTGGCCAGAAGGAATGCTGAGGTGTTCCTCAAGTACATCCATCGTAACTCCGTCACCATGGCGACCATCTCAGGTCACAGCCTGAGCGTCTCCGGGGTCAGCGGGGTCACAGAGGTCACCGGACACTCCAGGGTGCCGGAGCAGCAGGTCAAAGGTGAACACACACGCACACACACACACACACACACACACACACACACACACACACACACACACACACACACACCTGCATCTTTCCTTTTCAAATCGGCCTCATGGTGGCGCTACAAACAGCCCACCTAACAATTTGTCCCATAGCCCTTGAACCGTAGGTCGTACAATCAGAACCCTGGATTCCTTGGATCGTCGTCCGTTAGGCCCTGACCGTTTGCGCCAGGTTACATTTTTCGGAAACTAAACATTTTCAGATCCCTTTCCATTTGGCTGTGACAGCCTTCTAGTGTTTGCAGGCCCTGGGTAGGCAACCTGGCCTGGCGGAGACCTGTGCTCTGTTCAAGTTAACACATTTAACTCTTTTACCGCTTCCAACGTTAACGCTCGTCCCAATTCTGGCGGCGCGGCGCGTTGCCAATACGAACGGCCGTTCTTTTACCTTGTCTGATGACTGTAAGCTGATGAGGGGTCGTGCGGGTGTGTACAGTAAAAACATCTCCCGTAACACTGCTTTCAAATCTCCACCACACGTAAACATCAATGATGTCCAATTCACTTCCTGGCTGTTCTCTGCGGACCTGATCTAGATCATGCATTTCTACGCTCTGAACGCTCTGAAGGGAGAAGTGGATCTGAGCATGTTCTTTATTCTTTATTCTTTATTCATACGGATCCCCATTAGCTGCCACCAAAGTAGCAGCTACTCTTCCTGGGGTCCACAAAAAACATAACAATACATAATACAGTACATAACACAATACAATACAATA
>NC_137831.1:1388240-1389514 GCF_963921795.1 Nannobrachium achirus
TCCTTGGGCTAGATTTTCAGCCTCTCAAACCTGTGAAAAGTGATGAGTCATCACTTTTCACCGTTATTTTGGTCCGTTTTCTAGCCCAAGGAATGTTTTTCATGCAAAACATATGCTTGCAAATGGATTCAGAATCATCAAGAACCCCTAGTTTGACCTCTCACATGCTACTTAAAGCATATTTTTGTTGGTTGTGTTTCTTTCCTGTATATTGAAGTTGGAGTGAATATATAAATGGCCATAACCTTTTTTCGCAGAGTTTCCGGCAGGAGCAGGCCTCTCATTCTGTGTACTTAATGACCAAATGAATAGAAAAAACAAAAATAAAAAGTATGTCATGACGTCACAGGTAAAAACCCTATTCTTTGAGCTTTTGGGCCTGTGGCTCCTCGGCTATCAGCCGTTGTCCCTCATTCTGTGACAGGCTGCTACATATTTTGCTGCCAACCTTGAATATTCTCACCTAGTAAATAAGGGATTGCCTGGATAGATATAAGCCATTTACCCATGAGAGGGAGTGGGTTGTTGGCTGATTTTACCACTGTTTCAGAACAACCCTGAAACAGTGGTAAATCAGCCAACAACCCACGACCCTCGAATGGTAAATTGCTTTTTCTACCACTTCTACCATATAAATGAAAGAAAAACACAGTTTGTAACTTGCAAGGTTATTTAGTTACAATCAACTGCAACAACAACAGTGGGCGGGGTCCATGAGCCAACTCAAGGTTGTTGACTGATTTAACCACTGTTTTAAGCCAATCAGAATCCAGTATCTGAACATGTGACCACAACAAGTGGTAGAAGTGTGAATTTAGGGGTAGAATTCTTCTCTCTCTCCTCTCTCTCTTCTCTCCCTCTCTCCTCTTCTCCTCTCTCTCTCTCTCCTCTCATCTCTTCTCTCTCTCTCTCTCTCATCCTCTCTCTTCTCTTCTCCTCTCTCCTCTTCTCCTCTCTTCTCTCTCTCTCTCTCACTCACTGTCGTCTCTCTCTCTCTCTCTCTCCTATCTCTCTCTCTCTCTCTCTCTCTCTCCTCTCTCTTCTCTCTCTCTCTCTCTCTCTCTCTTCTCTCTCTCTCTCTCTCTCTCTCTCTCATTCTCTCCTCTCTCTCTCTTCTCTTCTCTCTCTCATCTCTCGTCTCTCTCCTCTTCTCTCTCTCCCTCCTCTCTCTCTCTCTCTCTCTCTCTCTCTTCTCTCTCTCTTTCCTCTCTCTCGTCTTTCTCTCTCTCCTCTCTCATCTCCTCTTCTCTCTCATCTCTCTCTTCGTCTCTCTC
>NC_137831.1:1394714-1429714 GCF_963921795.1 Nannobrachium achirus
CGACAAGGTAAACACACACACACACACACACACACACACACACACACACACACACACACACACACACACACACACACACACACACACACACACGCGCGCATGGGCACACGCGCGCACGTCCATAGCATGATTATCTGACTTACTTTCACTAAATAGTTGCTATATCGATTTTAAATCATTGAATGGAATCGTATCGTATCACCATGAATGAACCAATATCGTCCATGTATCGTATCGTCAACCATGTATCGTGATGTGTATCGAACATAGACTGTATAAAATATATGGACAAAGCGAAGCCATTGGTTTCTATGCAGCGCAAATGACACAATATGGGTCCTTGGCATGGGTGTCGCCATCATAGATTGTAAAAGCACCAAAGGATGCTATTGGCTGCCAACGGTCACATGCAACCGCAGGGATACGTGGGAGAATGTGGTCGGAGCCTCCCGAAATAAATCACACGAAGAAGAACACAGCCGGCTGGTATCAGTTTAGTTGGCCACGCCCCCCCGCAACTTTATCATCAATTTTAACCGATTTAGTGCCATTCCCGAGAATACTCGTGAAAAATACTCGAGTATCCAGAGTGCCGATCCCGAGAATACTCGCGAAAAGTAATATATTACTGTAACGGCGGTTATCCTACCGAGTACAATGGCGGATGGTCCCGAGCCGATCTCCCTCGCTGATTTCTCATCATCACGGATCCACGAGCACAAAATAGTAATCCCATAACATTGAGGCAGACGGGGAATCTCATCTTTAATGTCCATTATCTCAAAACAACACTTTCAAAGCGCAGATGGCAATAGATGCTCGCTTATGTTACACATGTTGAAAAGCTCCGTTCCGCCATTACACAACACCACGTAAACAATGATCGATTCCGGTGAAGGACGCGATGACGTCAGACCGGAAGTGTTTACGCTATGGACTTCTGGCCTTCAAAATAAGACAACGGCCGTTTATGGAGCCAGCGAGAGGCACTCTGGATATTTTAATCCGTTAATTTCTGGGGCTCTTAATGGGTTAACATAAATGGGACTGTATTTTCACAAAACGCATATCATGGTGATTGAAAGGCAACTTTTAACTAGCGATAGGAACCATAAAGTATTTATGAAAATGTTAATTAAGGTTAGAAAACGAAAGGGGAAAATGAATGGGGTCCAATGGAGAACAATTCTTTTTGCGATCGTCCGGGGGGGAAAACAGCGCAACTAGCGGCCAATCATAGGAAGTTTTAGTTCCGTATTGGAGTCATTTCATTCCAACATGAATGGAGGTTGAAGTAATGGTAATCGGGGGGTTGGCAAAAAGAGCTTTTCTGTGTGGAGTTTGCATGTTCTCCCCGTGTCTCCTAGGGTAGATACCCTCACAAAAACATGCAGTAATCCTAGTCTCAATAATGCCTCCCCCTGGCCAGCCGGGGCGCCTGATGGAGGGGAAAGGAACTGGTTGGAATAACGTGTTCCTTCCACGCGCTGCGTCCAACCTGGGGAAACTCCCCCCACGTCAGGTGATAAGAGGCAGCTTGCACACTCCTCATGCACTGAAGGAAGCATGAGGTCATGGGATAAAAATTATAGGAAAAAAACTAATCTAAGCCTATCCTGATGGTTGTCTGTTGTCTCTCTCTTCCTGCATAACAGCCTGCGTGTTTAAGTCTCGACCACAGCAGTGCTTCCCAAACCTCTCAGGTCTCTGACCCAAAAGAGACATCCCACGTTTAATCGGGACCCAAACTAGTGAAAATAACAGATCTACAAGCTCTACAGGCTGCAGAAGATCAATAGCACTATGTCATATGTTGGCCTTAGGTCACAGGTGTTTCAGTGAAGGGGAACCCCCATGCACAATGCACAAGTAACGGAGGTGATCCGACCCGCCCCACCCGGGTCTCCCGCGTGAAAGTCCAATATCTTAACCATCACTCCAAAGGGACATCCCTATGGAACGAGGGCAGATACTAGACTTTTGAGGCTTCAGGCTGGGGCTGTGACTCTCTCCGCCACACTCACACTTGCCATGCACACGGAGACACCCAAAATCAGGCAGTAATCTACATTAGTCAGGGCAAAACTATAGCAGTCAAATGGTTAATATAAACAATACTACGTACGCATTCAGTCACCATGAGACTGTCTGTTGTACACACACACACACACACACACACACACACACACACACACACACACACACACACACACACTAAGCTAAACATGCACACATGCATGCGCGCAGCCTTGCTCTTCTTCAGTACAACAACGTGTGTGTGTGTGTGTGTGTGTGTGTGTGTGTGTGTGTGTGTGTGTGTGTGTGTGTGTGTGTGTGTGTGTGTGTGTGTGTGTGTGTGTGTGTGTGTGTGTGTGTGTGCGCGTGCGTGCGTGCATGCGTGCGTGTGTGTGTGCGTCCGTGAATGGGTGTGAGCGTGTTGGCTGCCTCTCGTGTGCGCGCGTGTGTGTGTGAGTCTCAGCAGACTCCAGAGGGTGTGTCCCATGACTTCACCGCTGCTGCACAGCTGTATGTGTGTGTGTGTGTGTGTGTGTGTGTGTGTGTGTGTGTGTGTGTGTGTGTGTGTGTGTGTGTGTGTGTGTGTGTGTGTGTGTGTGTGTGTGTGTGTGTGTGTGTGTGCACTGTGTGTGTGTGTGTGTGTGTGTGTGTGTGTGTGTGTGTGTGTGTGTGTGTGTGTGTGTGAGAGAGAGAGAAAGATTTAAAGGGAGTTTCCATGTTAAGTTGCTGTATTGTAGATTCAGCTGGGAGGTGAGTGGTGAGAGCCTGTTTTTATCTGTTGTTCTTTTAAAAACCTCCTTATTTCATGTTTTTTACTCTGTTTACTTTGTTTACTTCGTTTTACTCTTTCTACTCCTAAACTTCTCAATGTTCATTTTGACAACAAATGATTGATTCACTTTTAGTCCTTTTTTTCTATTCATTTGAAATGTGTCATATTTTAAATGTGTCATAATTTCATAGTTTCAGCCTAGTTTTAGTTGACTAAAGCAGGGGTTCTCAACCGGTTCAGGCCGCGACCCCTAAAAGAATCCTTTTTTTAACTGGGGACGAGTTGAGGCATTACATTACACGTTCTATTGTGGAAAAATAGCAGATCTACAAGCTCACGTTGTGAGGCGTTGTGAGCATGTAGATCTGTTATTTTGATAATTTCTGTCTAATATTTGACAATTTGGACAATGTTTAATTTGTTATTTTAGAGGTATTAAAAAGTCCTTCTAATTGTCACACTTAAACTTTATGTTGGTTTGTTTACTGTTGAGAGAGAAAACAATGTTGCACATTAAGTTAATCATCTGGGGGACCCCCAGGTTGAGAACCACAGGACTAAAGCAGGGTTCCTCCACAGTGAGAACACAGGACTAAAGCAGGGTTCCTCCACAGTGAGAACACAGGACTAAAGCAGGGTTCCTCCACAGTGAGAACCACAGGACTAAAGCAGGGTTCCTCCACAGTGAGAACACAGGACTAAAGCAGGGTTCCTCCACAGTGAGAACACAGGACTAAAGCAGGGTTCCTCCACAGTGAGAACACAGGACTAAAGCAGGGTTCCTCCACAGTGAGAACACAGGACTAAAGCAGGGTTCCTCCACAGTGAGAACCACAGGACTAAAGCAGGGTTCCTCCACAGTGAGAACACAGGACTAAAGCAGGGTTCCTCCACAGTGAGAACACAGGACTAAAGCAGGGTTCCTCCACAGTGAGAACACAGGACTAAAGCAGGGTTCCTCCACAGTGAGAACACAGGACTAAAGCAGGGTTCCTCCACAGTGAGAACACAGGACTAAAGCAGGGTTCCTCCACAGTGAGAACACAGGACTAAAGCAGGGTTCCTCCACAGTGAGAACACAGGACTAAAGCAGGGTTCCTCCACAGTGAGAACACAGGACTAAAGCAGGGTTCCTCCACAGTGGGTGCTGCTGTGGCACCCCAGGGTGCCTCAGGATACGGTGATGATATTTGGAATTCATCAATATGACATCAGTTTAACCAGACTGAGTTGCAATGCACTTGATGCCTTCTTTTTCAGCCTACAAACATCACCTCTCATCACCAGAAGATAGCAGATCTACAACCTGAAGCGTTATGAGCTTGTAGATCTGCTATCTTTGGGTGAAGGTTTCCCTCCAGAATAGGGATGCTGGGGTTCAAGTGTTTTAAAGAATAGGTTATTTTCAGTGTCAGCCAAACATAAAATTAATGACTCGTTGCGACTGTGGGTCGCATTTACTATGAAAACCTCCAGATCCTGTGCCTTGCGTCACAGTGCGTGACACCTCATCCCAGCTCAGCAGAAGGATATAGCTGACCTGTTCTGACATTGACATTTGATTTTGCAAATGAAATCCGTCCTTGTCCCTTCATGCAATATTAAGACCATATATGGAGATCCCTGATGTCATCAATATTAAGCCCATATCTGGGAATGCCCATATATGTACATATTGTGTCAGTCTCAGTCTATGACATCAAACATCTATGATGTCAGACGTTAGTCATCTCCATATTTGGGAAAAATGTGGCCACACTTTGGCCTCATTTTGTCTGTCTGTGCCCTGCTTTGGTCAAAGTTGATCCCATGCCAAAGTGCCAGCGCTCGCCCAGCAGTCTGCTGCCAGGCCATATCGCCATATGCCCATGTCGCTTTAGGGCGAGGCCGCTTCTCGTTATCTTCATTATTTATCAAGTTCCGCCGCGGCAGTACAAGCTTCACATGACAATTTGGCCCTCCAGATAAAATCATTCATTCATTCAGAATTCATAAAAATATAGAACTAAAGCACATAGAATGTATAGATCTAGAACACAGATTTCATAGCTCTAGAGCACATAGAATAAAAAATCATCGCTTCACTTCGAACCGAGGTTTTTTTTTTTGCATTTTTCCGTCAAACAAACAAATGAACACAAGTGTGTGTGTGGTATCTAGGCGAACATATAAAAGGTAGTTCTTGTGGCTAATCTGACTCAAGCTATTCCAAGATAGTGTCAAATCTGACGCTACAACCAACCAACATACACAAACAAACAGACATTCACAAAAGTGCAGCGACTTTGGCTTTTAAAAAATCAAACCTCGGTTCGAAGTGAAGCGGTGAATTTTTATTCTATGTGTTCTAGAGCTATGAAATCTGTGTTCTAGATCTATACATTCTATGTGCTTTAGTTCTATATTTTTATGAATTCTGAATGAATGAATGATTTTGTCTGGAGGGCCAAATTGTCATGTGAAGCTTGACCAATCCTCAATTCTGCATGCACGGGACATGTACGGGACGTGTACGGGACACAGCCACTCCTTGGAAGTGGTTTTCACCGCTTCAAAACTAGCAGATATACTGTAGAAGTGTTTTCCAGCTCACATAATATGATAATAGCAGTTTTATGGAGGCTTAAACCTCACATCTTGTCAGAGGGTAACGCCTCAATGTCTATAGCTGACCTGTGACCTCACATTGTTGTGACATCACATTATGACATCACTTTCGTCCTTGTCCCTTGTATGCCCATATATGGAGATCCCTATTGTACAGTTGTACATGTACTGTATTGCTCAGTGTCAGTTGCACATGGAGATGATTCTGGGGAAGAACTTCAAAAGGAGAGCCCGTTCATCATGGTTCAAGAGCAACATATATATAGATATAGATATAGTATACTTTATTGTCAGTTCACACTGAAATGTGTCTTACGACACAGCAGTCATGTATTCAAAACATATATACAAACATTTGTAACACATCAAGGCATACGTGACACGCTGAGTCGCGGTGCAGCCCCTGTACCAGCGCACCAAAAACAATGAGTTTACTTTAAAAGAAAAGAACGTCTATAAACGTTGGGTTCTCTGTTTGTGTGTGCGTGTGTGTGCGTGCGTGCGCATGCGTGCGTTTTTGTGCATGCGTGCATTTGTGTCCGTGCAGCTTTCAGGAGGGTGTGAGTTAGTGGTGGTGTTGCTAGACTTCACCAGCGGGGGCAGTGGTGAGCTGACGGTGCGCTGCGGTCAGACTGTGGAGCTGCTGGAGAGAAGCCAAGAACGACCTGGGTGGTGTCTGGCCCGGATTACTGATACTACACCTGTTCAGGTAATAGATTACTGTAATAGATTACTACTAGAGACCTGGGTGGTGTCTGGGCCGGATTACTGATACTACACCTGTACAGGTAATAGATTACTGTAATAGATTACTGTAATAGATTACTACTAGAGACCTACTCCTGTACAGGTAATAGATTACTGTAATAGATTACATCTAGATTCAACTCCGCCTTGTGTGAATATTAAAGGGATATTCCACTTTCAAAAAAACTTTTTGTCATTTTATCGCCTTAAGCCTCTATCAGAGTCCAGGGTGAAGAGCTATTCTCTTCACCGCGGTGTAGTTTTCTAGCTATCACCTAAAAATACATAACAAAGCCTAGGTGATAGCTAGGAAACTACAACGAGGTGAAGTGAATAGCTCTTCACCCTGGACTCTGATAGAGGCTTTAGGGTGCCCTCAGACCAAAATAGCTATGAGAGTGGAATCCGCGTTCCGCCAATGCATTTCAATGAGAAGGCGGCGGTTTCATGTCAGTGGAGGATATCGGCGCTCCGCGCAGACCTTGCGTTTATGCTGGAGCAAAGAAATTCTCCACGCAGATTCTGGTTTCCCCCCTCTGTCCAATCGGGTGAGTCGAAGGCGTAACATTCTGAGAATCAGGAAGGGACTGGGAGATGTTTTGTTTTGATCAAGAGTCTCATGCACCCAAACTCTTCTCTTTTTAGCTTGTTGCATCTCCCCTTCCAATAAAGTAAAGGCGAGTACCCTTCGCCTGTCCATTATACAGTTGACACGTAAAAGATGATGATAATAAAGCCTATTAAATTGATAACCTCGCAAGTCGCAACATAGCCTGGCTAACGTACCTCTGCAGACAAAGGATCGCTACGCTAGTCTACAGGCTACAGGGAGGGAGGGGCGGTGCGGGAAGTGAGTGACAGACGCGTCACTGGCTTTGGGACGGAATACGCTCTCTGCGTTTTTAGCCAGCCGCGCACAGACAGTTTTTAATTTGCTTGATTAAATATTAAGATATTTGATATTCATTTTATGAGACTCTCCCCTAGAAGCGAATAGCTGACAAAATAAAATAAAATGAAAAGGCAAATTCGAAAATTAAATTGAAATACAATAAATGCTTTTTAATCTTCAGGAAATGAACGCATTTTTTGAGAAAAAAAGTAATTTAAAATGCAATAGCATTTACATTTTATCTACAGATGTGCTCATTCTATGACAAAATTAAAATGATAAATAAAAGATCATTTTGATTTTCAAAAAATACCCCACTAATTAGTGGACAATATTAAAATGAAAATGCAATTGAGGTAAATGCTTTTTAATCTTCAGATAATTAACTCAATTTTTGAGACAAAGGAATGTATAATTCAATAGCATTGACATTTCATCTCAAGGTAATTTTTATTGCATTTTAAATTTATTTTTGTCTTAAAAAATGCGTTTTTGCCATTTAATTTTATTTCTGTCAGCTATTCGCTTCCATACTCCCCATCCAGGGCCTCTCCCCACACACACCCATTGTAACTTCAAACTCCATTTTAACCATGATAGATTCATTAAAAACACCCGTCTTTTATTTTTGGTGACTCATACTATTCTCCTAATACGTGAGCTGTGTGTATGTGTTTTTTTCCCTGACTTTTTTGAATATTAATGAGTGAATTAGCCTTAACTCCGCCCCTGTGTGAATATTAATGAGTGAATTAGCCTTAACTCCGCCCCTGTGTGAATATTAATGAGTGAATTAGCATTAACTCCGCCCCTGTGTGAATATTAATGAGTGAATTAGCATTAACTCCGCCCCTGTGTGAATATTAATGAGGTATTGACCTTGCAGGAGGGTCTGCTGCCCATGTCAGTGCTGTGCCTGTCTCACTCTCACAGTGCAGACATGGAGGGAATCCTGACCAATAACAGCAAGACAGGTGAGAGGCACGCACACACACACGCACGCACGCACGCACGCACTTTAATAAATAATACACCGTTTCATGCTTCGAATATCTAAAATATTATTAGTGTGGTACACAATTGTTCTCTTAAAACTTTAACCAATGAGGAAGCCCTGACTGCCCTTAAACTGCGCCTTGTCGTTTGCAAAATGTTAATAAAGTATTCAATCAAAAATGAAGTTTTGATCATATTTTAATATTTTTTGGATAATAATACTGTGTGTGTGTGTGTGTGTGTGTGTGTGTGTGTGTGTGTGTGTGTGTGTGTGTGTGTGTGTCAGATTGTGTGTCCCTCTCAGGCTCAGAGAGCTCCATGGTTCAGTCCCAGACAACCAACCAAGGTACCGTCCTGCTTGTAGATCTGCTCCTCTCTGACACTGTGAGCTTGTAGATCTGCTCCTCTCTGACACACTGTGAGCTTGTAGATCTGCTCCTCTCTGACACGCTGTGAGCTTGTAGATCTGCTCCTCTCTGACACACTGTGAGCTTGTAGATCTGTTGTCTCCTCTCCTCTCTGACACACTGTGAGCTTGTAGATCTGTTGTCTCCTCTCCTCTCTGACACACTGTGAGCTTGTAGATCTGTTGTCTCCTCTCCTCTCTGACACACTGTGAGCTTGTAGATCTGCTCCTCTCTGACACGCTGTGAGCTTGTAGATCTGCTCCTCTCTGACACACTGTGAGCTTGTAGATCTGCTCCTCTCTGACACGCTGTGAGCTTGTAGATCTGCTCCTCTCTGACACGCTGTGAGCTTGTAGATCTGCTCCTCTCTGACACACTGTGAGCTTGTAGATCTGCTCCTCTCTGACACGCTGTGAGCTTGTAGATCTGCTCCTCTCTGACACGCTGTGAGCTTGTAGATCTGCTCCTCTCTGACACGCTGTGAGCTTGTAGATCTGCTCCTCTCTGACACGCTGTGAGCTTGTAGATCTGCTCCTCTCTGACACGCTGTGAGCTTGTAGATCTGCTCCTCTCTGACACGTTGTGAGCTTGTAGATCTGCTCCTCTCTGACACGCTGTGAGCTTGTAGATCTGTTGTCTCCTCTCCTCACTGACACGCTGTGAGCTTGTAGATCTGTTGTCTCCTCTCCTCACTGACACACTGTGAGCTTGTAGATCTGTTGTCTCCTCTCCTCACTGACACGCTGTGAGCTTGTAGATCTGTTGTCTCCTCTCCTCACTGACACACTGTGAGCTTGTAGATCTGTTGTCTCCTCTCCTCACTGACACGCTGTGAGCTTGTAGATCTGTTGTCTCCTCTCCTCACTGACACACTGTGAGCTTGTAGATCTGCTGTTTGAAGTGTTTTAAAATGTGTTTCAAAACAGTAAAGAAAAAAAGGGAAAGCCGTTTAGTAAGGGTTCCGGAAAAAATCAATATGAATCGATTATCGGTTTCAACACTAGCGATACGGCCGCATCGATGCACGTTTACCTGGATCTGTCCAAATCGCGGCTGAATCAGTCGATGTATCGGTCCTAAAGTTATTAATCGGATTCACTGGATTTTAGCATTAAATAATTAACCTGCTTTGAAACTCTGAACTTACTTACTCAGCATTTACTGTTACAAATCATTACTTCAAAAGTGAGCACTGCTAACACAGGAGTGCAACGGAAAGGAAAAAAAAGAAATCTGTCCTCCAATAGAGCTGGGTTTCTGCGTACTGCAGTCATACCCGTCTCCTGTCCTGCTGCGCAGATCTACAAGCCCACAGCGTGTTGCATGTGGATGGGTTGTAAACTTGTAGATCGGCTACTTCCGGTGCAGCACACTGCTGCGTGTATGACGCTCGCAACTCTGCGACAACAGTGACTTGTAAACAAACGAATGTGGTAGTTCCATATCTCTATGGATTATTCCAGTGGAGAAACGCAACATTTGGATTTTATAAGAATGCGACAGTAAAGGATTGGATATTATAACACTTTTCCCAGTAGAACCATCAGAAGTCCCCACACTTCGACTGCAAAGGTAATAATCACAGCATCAGTTTTTATTGCAAAGGAGTATTGGTTTTTAAAGTGGGGTCCGGGGACCCCTGGCCCTAGGGGTCCTTGAGGGAGTTCTAGGGGGTCCTCGGCGAAATGATATAGAAACCAAATGGACCCTTGGGTATGTGTAACTCAGGGGAGTGTACAAAAGAAACCAAATGGACCCTAATGGGTCCATTTGGTTCCATTTACACTTAAGACAGCCTGATCCATGTCAAACTGGGGGTCCTTGACATTGATTTTTTTTTTTAGAACTACTGCAGTAGAGCCATAAGATAACAAGTAGACATGATGTGTGCCAGACTTCAAATGCTGCACTTACTTTATACTGCTGTTGTTACTGTTGTAAAGTGGATCTCTTTGAAATGATCTTATTGACTGAATAACAGCAGGCTCTTTTACTAGTTTTATTTGGTGACTCTGTGGCATTGCTGAGGATTGATCTGATCTGTGGCATTGGTGAGGATGTATTTTAGTTTTTCAGTGTTATTATTGCACTGTACTGAAGCCTGAAGGGCCAGGCCTTTTGTGTGTTTGTTTTATATTTCTCCACCTGAGCAACTGTAACTGCTAAAGTGAAGCTCTTAGAAATGGGTGTGAGACAGATTTTCAAACCATGTCAGTAGGCTTTGTAGTTTACATTAATTATTTTTTGTATCTACATGTCTGTGTCTATTTAGAATGAACACAACAATGACATGATACTAAAATGATTTGTCATCCGTCTTTTTTTTTACTTCTTTTCTTTTATGAGATATCCTTCTTCTTAATTGAATGGAAAATGAATGTTTCATTAAACGTATGTATCAGATCACACCGTATCGCATCGAATCGTATCGAATCCAATCAAATCGCATATAATTCCACAAAATCGAAATCGTATCGAAATTGCACCGAATCGAATCGTATGGAATCGTTCTGTATGTAAGACGTATCGTCTCTGAATGGAATCGCAGCCCATGTATCGGATACGTATGGAATCGCCTTGTGGATACCCCTACCGTTTAGGTATAAGGAGTGAGGTACGTATGGGGTGTGTAGTCATGGGTTGTGTGTTTTCCTCCATGTGTGTGTGTTGCAGGACCCTCCTCCCCCACCGTGGGCGGGGGGGCAGGGGGCGTGGCCTCTTCGCCAGGGGGCGGGGCCGCTTCGCCGGGGGGCGGGGCCGCGTCGCCGGCGTCATCGGGACCACCGGGACCTAAGAGGACGGGGTCAGGGACCGGGAACACGCTAAAGGTACACACACGCACACACAACACACACGCAACACACGCAACTTAAAGCTATACTGTGTAAGTTGTTAAACTAGTGGTCAGTAGCGGTATTGCTTTTTTCGGCCGTTTTTCGCCCGGAGTCGTCACGGACCACCGCCGCGGACCACCGGAGCGGCACCGCAAACCACCGCGACCGATACGAATCCGTGGAGGGGTAGAACGCATGGTAGAATGTAATTTTCTGGCCAGGATTTGGGGATTAAGAGGTTAAGAATCCTTCACCATGGTAAACACTGTAGCTGAGGGAGGCTACTTCCTGAAGACATGGCAGATAAGCTGTGATTGGCCGGTAGTGTATCATGTGTGTGTGATCCGTGATGTGATTGGCCAACGTATACACAACGTATACAGATGATGCAGATGACATTATTTTTCCGCGAAAACTGGACCCCGGCCAGGATCATAGAAAACATATAAAGAGAAGGCTTTAGAAGCTGAAAATAACGGAGTGGGTGTTCTAAAATGTTAGTGATTTAACAGTTAGGACAATTTTAAGATTTGTTTTATAAAAAAAGTTACATGGTATAACTTTAAGTTTATAAAGTTTCATGTTACATAGAAAAAGTAACTTAACCTAACCCTTTTTTTCAGCGTTGAATTGAGAATGTACACACACACACACACACACACACACACACACACACACACACACACACACACACACACACACACACACACACACACACATATGCCTCTCAACTGAGTTTTATGTTTAATTTAAAAAAAAGGTTGACATTTTCTTTAGTAAACATTTGTGTTAAAAAAAGAAGAAAATTATGATCACTTTAGGACATTTGATCGTCAATCTTAACAAAACTTAAATGTAAAATTATAACTTCGCTTGTAACTTCCTGTAACTTGTAACTTGAGCCAAAAATTACCCAAAAAGTATCTCAGTTACTTGACGAGTTACAGAAATATGAATGTAACTGAGTTACCAGCAAGTTACAGCAAAATGTAACTTAGTTACGTAACTCAGTTACATTTACCTGTAACTTCCCCAACACTGGCTGCAGATACATGCACACACACAACACAAACGCTATAAACACATGCACACACACAACACAAACGCTATAGACACATGCACACACACAACACAAACGCTATAGACACATGCACACACACAACACAAACGCTATAGACACATGCACACACACAACACAAACGCTATAGACACATGCACACACACAACACAAACGCTATAGACACATGCACACACACAACACACACGCTATAGACACATGCACACACACAACACACACGCTATAGACACATGCACACACACAACACAAACGCTATAGACACATGCACACACACAACACAAACGCTATAGACACATGCACACACACAACACACACGCTATAGACACATGCACACACACAACACACACGCTATAGACACATGCACACACACAACACAAACGTTATAGACACATGCACACACACAACACAAACGCTATAGACACATGCACACACACAACACACACGCTATAGACACATGCACACACACAACACACACGCTATAGACACATGCACACACACAACACAAACGTTATAGACACATGCACACACACAACACACACGCTATAGATACATGCACACACACAACACACACGCTATAGACACATGCACACACACAACACACACGTTATAGACACATGCACACACACAACACACACGTTATAGACACATGCACACACACAACACACACGTTATAGACACATGCACACACACAACACACACGCTATAGATACATGCACACACACAACACACACGCTATAGGCACACGCAACACACACAACACAAACGTTATAGACACATGCACACGCAACACACACACTATAGATACATGCACACACACAACACACACACTATAGACACATGCACACACACAACACACACGCTATAGACACATGCACACGCAACACACACACTAAATTAACGCTATGGAGAGTAGACACTCCATGATGCTGGCGGCCCAGTTGCATCATGGGATGTGTAGTGTTTTGGCTCACCAGCCACTATGTGTTGTTGTCCTAGTGGCCCTAAAACCATATTGTTGTTCACATGATATTTTGTGTTTGGAGATAAACTCATCTAGCCTCCTGTAAAAAAACTTTCTCAAGTATTTTAGAAAACTGTGGAAGGAGGTAAACTGGTCTGTAATTTGTTAATTCATGTTTATCTCCACCCTTATACTGTATATAGGTATAACTTTTGCTATCTTCAACCTTTTAGCGAATATTCCTGTTTTTAGTGATTGGTTACAGATATATGCAAGAGGTTTCGACACATATTCAACAATACTCTTTGCTAATGCCATGTCAATTCCATTACAATCTAAGGATGTCTTGGCCTTACAATTGTTGACAATGTCAATTATTTCTTTTTCATTTGTTCCCTTCAAAAGCATAGAGTTTGCTATCTTTTTGGTTTTCTCTTCTACCTTGTTTTCATTACCAGTCTTTGGAATCTTCTTAGCCAAATCAGGACCAACATTAACAAAGAATGTATTAAATTCATCTTCCACTTGACTCATTTCATTAATCGTTATATGTTATTAATTGTAAATAAAAGTATTTAAAGGGATATTCCACTTTCAACAGGGAGCAGTGGTCCCATTGTACACCCATTGTAACTTCAAACTCCATTTTTCGCTAACTTTTTCATTTATTTTTAATAATTATTTGGGATAACGGAAAAAATGAAATACAAAAACATAATTATTAAAAATAAATGAAAAAAGTTATCGAAAAAACACGGCCTGCTCACATATTAGGAGGGTAGTATGAGTCACCAGAAAAGATAATGTGTGTTTTTAATGAATCTATCATGGTTAAAATGAAGCTTGAAGTTTCAATGGGTGTGTGTGGGGAGAGGCCCTGGGCCTGGAGGGCCTGGTAACATTTACATCAAATATCTAAATATTCAATCAAGCAAATTAAAAACTGTTCAGGGTATTCATAAAAGGCTGATTAGATGATAAAATTACCAAAAGTTTTTTTGAAAGTGAAATATCCCTTTAAATGTTTGCTGTGATTGACAGCGCTGGCTGACCAGTCCCGTGAGGAGGCTCAGTCAGGGGAAAGCTGACGGACAGAAGAAGCCTCCAATCAGAGCCCGGAGGCGGGACAACAGGGCTGAACTGGCCACGCCTCTCACAGCCAACACACACACGGTACGGTAACAATTAGCATAATGATATGCAACAAGAGAATAATTAACATAATGATATGCAACAATACAATAATTAACATAATGATATGCAACAATACAATAGTTAATGCAATGCACACGCACACACACGTCATGATTATTCTTTCATAAACCGAGTTTATTTCTTTATTTGTATTGGCCAAAAACGTGCAGTGACCTGGGAGTGTGCGAGCAAAGGTTTAACGTGTGTGTGTGTGCTTGCGTGCGTGCGTGCGTGCGTGCGTGCGTGCGTGCGTGCGTGCGTGCGTGCGTGTGTGTGTGTGTGTGCGTGCTCAGAAGGCTCTCAGTTCAGACAGCGTTCAGAGCGGAGGGGAGGAGGAGCCTGAGGAGGAGGCGGAGCCTAGCACCCCTCTACCGCCCCCTATGGACATCATCAAGGATAACAACACTGAGGTAATAGATTACTTACAACACTGAGGTAATAGATTACTTACAACACTGAGGTAATAGATTACTTACAACACTGAGGTAATAGATTACTTACAAAGCCAAGGACCCCCAAAATTTATGTATTTTGCCGTGGACCCCCCATCTCGAAATATGTTGTTCCAGGGACCCCCCAGAAGCAAATATTTGAGTTACAAATGTTCGCTTTTAGAAAGATGTATTCACAAAAATGAATGATTTTTCAAAAATAGCAGATCTACGAACTCGCAACGCGGCACTCTGAGCCTGCTATTTTTCATAGTTAAAGCATTTAACCGTAAAAGGATCCCTGGCTAATATGACAACTATGTATTAATACATTATAACGGTCCTCTATAACTACTATGTAAAATTAAAAACACCTTAAATATTTTATTTCTTCTAGAAATAGCTAATCTTTCACTCAATAGGGGAAATGCCCGTCGCAAGTTGATGATGTCATAAATGTCATGTGTCATTTTTATGGCAAAAAACAAAACACAAATACATTTGATTTGATGCTCATATTAACCATAGGAAGTATTACATTTGTTTTTATTTCCACATGCATGCCATAAATTCTATAGGGATAGATCACACATGACATTTAACTTGTGACGGGCATTTCCCCTATTGAGTGAAAGATTAGTTATTTCTAGAAGAAATAAAATATTTAAGGTGTTTTTAATTTTACATTGTAGTTATAGAGGACAATTATAATGTATTAATGCATATTTATCATATTAGCCAGGGATCCTTTTAAATATAAGTCATTTACCATTCGAGGGTTGTGGGTCGTTGGCTGATTTACCACTGTTTCAGAACAACCCTGAAACAGTGGTAAATCAGCCAACAACCCACGACCCTCGAATGGTAAATTGCTTTTCTACCACTTCTACCATATAAATGAAAGAAAACACAGTTGTAACTTGCAAGGTTATTTAGTTACAATCAACTGCAACACAACAGTGGGCGGGGTCCATGAGCCAACTCAAGGTTGTTGACTGATTTACCACTGTTTTAAGCCAATCAGAATCCAGTATCTGAACATGTGACCACAACAAGTGGTAGAATGGTTAATGATGAATGCTGTCTGTCTGTCTGTCTGTCTGTCTGTCTGTCTGTCTGTCTGTCTGTCTGTCTGTGTGTCTGTCTGTCTGTCTGTCTGTCTGTCTGTCTGTCTGTCTGTCTGTCTGTCTGTCTGTCTGTCTGTCTGTCTGTCTGTCTGTCTGTCTGTCTCTCTCTCCAGGCGTTGGACTCTGAAGGTTCTAATGAGTCAGACACAGAGCAGAGGAACAAGGCTATGAGAGGACGCATGTAAGACACACACGCACGCACGCACGCACGCACGCACGCACGCACGCACGCACGCACGCACGCACGCACGCACGCACGCACGCACACACGCACTCTGATACTGAACCAAAACATTATTTTAACTAGAAGCAGTGCTCTTCCAGGCCAGGCGTCCTGGTGGTGCTACTGTATAATAGCACAGGTCCCCACCAGGCCAGGTGTCCTGGTGGTGCTACTGTATAATAGCACAGGTCTCCACCAGGCCAGGCGTCCTGGTGGTGCTACTGTATAATAGCACAGGTCTCCACCAGGCCAGGCGTCCTGGTGGTGCTACTGTATAATAGCACAGGTCTCCACCAGGCCAGGCGTCCTGGTGGTGCTACTGTATAATAGCACAGGTCTCCACCAGGCCATGCAGGCGTCCTGGTGGTGCTACTGTATAATAGCACAGGTCCCCACCAGGCCAGGCGTCCTGGTGGTGCTACTGTATAATAGCACAGGTCTCCACCAGGCCAGGCGTCCTGGTGGTGCTACTGTATAATAGCACAGGTCTCCACCAGGCCAGGCGTCCTGGTGGTGCTACTGTATAATAGCACAGGTCTCCACCAGGCCAGGCGTCCTGGTGGTGCTACTGTATAATAGCACAGGTCTCCACCAGGCCATGCAGGCGTCCTGGTGGTGCTACTGTATAATAGCACAGGTCCCCACCAGGCCAGGCGTCCTGGTGGTGCTACTGTATAATACACAGGTCTCCACCAGGCCATGCAGGCGTCCTGGTGGTGCTACTGTATAATAGCACAGGTCTCCACCAGGCCAGGCGTCCTGGTGGTGCTACTGTATAATAGCACAGGTCTCCACCAGGCCAGGCGTCCTGGTGGTGCTACTGTATAATAGCACAGGTCTCCACCAGGCCAGGCGTCCTGGTGGTGCTACTGTATAATAGCACAGGTCCCCACCAGGCCAGGTGTCCTGGTGGTGCTACTGTATAATAGCACAGGTCTCCACCAGGCCATGCAGGCGTCCTGGTGGTGCTACTGTATAATAGCACAGGTCTCCACCAGGCCAGGCGTCCTGGTGGTGCTACTGTATAATAGCACAGGTCTCCACCAGGCCAGGCGTCCTGGTGGTGCTACTGTATAATAGCACAGGTCCCCACCAGGCCAGGCGTCCTGGTGGTGCTACTGTATAATAGCACAGGTCTCCACCAGGCCAGGCGTCCTGGTGGTGCTACTGTATAATAGCACAGGTCTCCACCAGGCCAGGCGTCCTGGTGGTGCTACTGTATAATAGCACAGGTCTCCACCAGGCCAGGCGTCCTGGTGGTGCTACTGTATAATAGCACAGGTCTCCACCAGGCCAGGCGTCCTGGTGGTGCTACTGTATAATAGCACAGGTCTCCACCAGGCCAGGCGTCCTGGTGGTGCTACTGTATAATAGCACAGGTCTCCACCAGGCCAGGCGTCCTGGTGGTGCTACTGTATAATAGCACAGGTCTCCACCAGGCCATGCGTCCTGGTGGTGCTACTGTATAATAGCACAGGTCTCCACCAGGCCAGGCGTCCTGGTGGTGCTACTGTATAATAGCACAGGTCACCACCAGGCCAGGCGTCCTGGTGGTGCTACTGTATAATAGCACAGGTCTCCACCAGGCCATGCGTCCTGGTGGTGCTACTGTATAATAGCACAGGTCTCCACCAGGCCATGCAGGCGTCCTGGTGGTGCTACTGTATAATAGCACAGGTCTCCACCAGGCCAGGCGTCCTGGTGGTGCTACTGTATAATAGCACAGGTCTCCACCAGGCCAGGCGTCCTGGTGGTGCTACTGTATAATAGCACAGGTCTCCACCAGGCCAGGCGTCCTGGTGGTGCTACTGTATAATAGCACAGGTCTCCACCAGGCCAGGCGTCCTGGTGGTGCTACTGTATAATAGCACAGGTCTCCACCAGGCCATGCGTCCTGGTGGTGCTACTGTATAATAGCACAGGTCCCCACCAGGCCAGGCGTCCTGGTGGTGCTACTGTATAATAGCACAGGTCTCCACCAGGCCAGGCGTCCTGGTGGTGCTACTGTATAATAGCACAGGTCTCCACCAGGCCATGCGTCCTGGTGGTGCTACTGTATAATAGCACAGGTCTCCACCAGGCCAGGCGTCCTGGTGGTGCTACTGTATAATAGCACAGGTCTCCACCAGGCCAGGCGTCCTGGTGGTGCTACTGTATAATAGCACAGGTCTCCACCAGGCCAGGCGTCCTGGTGGTGCTACTGTATAATAGCACAGGTCTCCACCAGGCCATGCGTCCTGGTGGTGCTACTGTATAATAGCACAGGTCTCCACCAGGCCAGGCGTCCTGGTGGTGCTACTGTATAATAGCACAGGTCTCCACCAGGCCATGCAGGCGTCCTGGTGGTGCTACTGTATAATAGCACAGGTCCCCACCAGGCCAGGCGTCCTGGTGGTGCTACTGTATAATACACAGGTCTCCACCAGGCCATGCAGGCGTCCTGGTGGTGCTACTGTATAATAGCACAGGTCTCCACCAGGCCAGGCGTCCTGGTGGTGCTACTGTATAATAGCACAGGTCTCCACCAGGCCAGGCGTCCTGGTGGTGCTACTGTATAATAGCACAGGTCTCCACCAGGCCAGGCGTCCTGGTGGTGCTACTGTATAATAGCACAGGTCCCCACCAGGCCAGGCGTCCTGGTGGTGCTACTGTATAATAGCACAGGTCTCCACCAGGCCAGGCGTCCTGGTGGTGCTACTGTATAATAGCACAGGTCTCCACCAGGCCAGGCGTCCTGGTGGTGCTACTGTATAATAGCACAGGTCTCCACCAGGCCAGGCGTCCTGGTGGTGCTACTGTATAATAGCACAGGTCTCCACCAGGCCAGGCGTCCTGGTGGTGCTACTGTATAATAGCACAGGTCCCCACCAGGCCAGGCGTCCTGGTGGTGCTACTGTATAATAGCACAGGTCCCCACCAGGCCAGGCGTCCTGGTGGTGCTACTGTATAATAGCACAGGTCTCCACCAGGCCAGGCGTCCTGGTGGTGCTACTGTATAATAGCACAGGTCTCCACCAGGCCATGCGTCCTGGTGGTGCTACTGTATAATAGCACAGGTCTCCACCAGGCCAGGCGTCCTGGTGGTGCTACTGTATAATAGCACAGGTCTCCACCAGGCCAGGCGTCCTGGTGGTGCTACTGTATAATAGCACAGGTCTCCACCAGGCCAGGCGTCCTGGTGGTGCTACTGTATAATAGCACAGGTCTCCACCAGGCCAGGCGTCCTGGTGGTGCTACTGTATAATAGCACAGGTCTCCACCAGGCCATGCGTCCTGGTGGTGCTACTGTATAATAGCACAGGTCCCCACCAGGCCAGGCGTCCTGGTGGTGCTACTGTATAATAGCACAGGTCTCCACCAGGCCAGGCGTCCTGGTGGTGCTACTGTATAATAGCACAGGTCTCCACCAGGCCAGGCGTCCTGGTGGTGCTACTGTATAATAGCACAGGTCTCCACCAGGCCAGGCGTCCTGGTGGTGCTACTGTATAATAGCACAGGTCTCCACCAGGCCAGGCGTCCTGGTGGTGCTACTGTATAATAGGCCAATGTAAAAAGGGTGGCATGTGTTCTTCACCAATCTTAGACCTTTCATGGCAATCGGACGCTGCATGGATGATATGAGGCATTGTGTTCCAAAAATGTGTTTTGCCAAAGTCTACCTGCTGGTGGCGCTATGACAGGCCAATGTGAAAAGGGTAGCATTTGTTCCTTGACGTAGTGGGAATATGTGTGGCAAATTCCACGGTAATCGCAAGCTGTGTTGATGATTTATGAAAAAGGATGGAATATGAAAAATCTGACAGATCGCTCTTGATCACATGACTATAGAGATACTGTGTACTGATTTGCATGATTGTTGGAGAAAATCTGATGGAGTAATAGCAAAGAATGTGTTCATAAGTGTGTACATAAGTTGTCCTCCTGGTGGCGCTATAAAAGGCATCATGAGGCCGACTCTTGCAAAACACATTATTGGCCAGTTCTCCTACAGATTTTGTCCAAAAATCATACAAATGGGTAGACAGTATCTCTACAGTCATGTGATTGACATCATGGATCTTTCCAATATATCATTTTCCATCCTGATTGGCTAAGATTGTCTTCCAAAGTTTGCAGGATTGGTCCGCTTTGAACAAAATGCTTCAAATCATGAACACAGCTTGTGATTTTTGTGAACTTTTGCATTCACATTCCCACTAGACCAGTGTTTCTTAACCTTTTTTCTGCATGGTCACACTTTTCATGTCCCAAGAATCCATGGTCACACCAACATAATAAGGAGGTGTAATTATGTGTCGCGAAGAAACCTTGTATCTCCAAGTTTCAGATTTGTACGTTTTTTCGCAAAGTAAAGCCCTGCTTCATCATACGAGGCTGTCGCACAACAGTAGTGAAAACAGCAGATCTACAAGTGCGAGGCGTTGTGTGCTTGATCGGCTGTGTGCTTGATCGGCTGTTTTCACTAGTTTAATTTTTTTCATTTTCATTTTTATTTCATTTTCAAAATGATAAATACAATACTGGCTTTCAAGCCGTTTTTTTTTTCTTCTTTTTTTTATGTTTTTTATCCCACGGTTTTGCAACCCATTTTTTCCTCACCCGGTGACTACCTAACCTGTAGTCCTGGTTTCCGCTCTCCCCCTGCCGCGCCAGGGGACATTGGGGAGCACTCGGCTGGCTAGGGGGAGGTAGTATAGAAACCAGGACCACTGCATGTTTTTGTGTGAGGGCCTATGCCCAAGGAGACACGGGGAGAACATGCAAACTCACCACAGAAAGCAGTTTCAAGGGGCACACTTGACCCTTCTCAGGGGCACACCAAAGGTCCCCAGGACCAGTGGTTGAGAAACACTGCACTAGATGGAGGAACAAATGGCACCCTTTTCACATTGGCCCGTTATAGCGCCACCTGGAGGCCACAATAAGATACCTGGCCTGGTGGAGACCTGTGCTCAGAAGAACACTGCTTCTAGTTTATTTCTGCAATTTTCAATGCTATCCTTGATATCAGCAGGGGTGTCACACCAAATCCTGGGCCCTGGGTACAAGGATACACTGCGGGCCCCCCATGAATGTTAACTATTGAAAAATAGCAGATATACAAGCTCACAGCGCGGCACCGTGTGCCGCGCTGTGAGCTTGTAGATCTGCTATTATTATTTTGAAAGATTGTGAAAATGAGTGCAAGAAACCTATGTTTCTATGTTTAGTTTAGTTTAGTTTAGTTTATTTGATCACTCACATTTTTACAAGTCATACATCCACTTAGTCATTGTTACATGTGGTCAAAAGGAATAGGCTGAAGCTGAAAGCTTGTAGAAGCCTATCCTACTTATTCAAGGAGTAAAATACAGAGATTAGTTATAGGAATGTTTGAAATTCAAGGATACATCGGCCTCATAGCAGATATGAGAGAATGGAAAATTAAAAATTAAAAAATAAATGGAAAATTAAGAAAAGGGAAAAAACATGTTGGAAGAATTTCCATATACATCAACACTAGCAATTCAGGAATCAGAATATGTTATAAGAGTATACGATTTTACCTTCTGGTGATAATGAAATAAATGAATAGATGAATAATCTACTTTTTTTCTCAAAAAAATGTAATTAAATAAATGGAGATAAAGGAAACATGATAAAAGGATAAGGGTAATAATAATAATAATAACTGAAAAGGAAACATGATAGAATGAATGTACTTTTTTTTTTTTTTACTTACATAATAATTTAAAGTGTTTAGGATTTAAGCATACATCAGCCTAATAGCAGGTAAGAGAAAATTAAGAAAAGAAAAGAGAAACAAACAGACTAATAATATGGGTAATAATAGTAATCATAATAATAATAATAAGTGTAATAATAAATGGAGGTAAAGAAACATGATAGAGTGAATGTAGTTTTTTTTCTAGGTTTGTGTCCATGATTACGCATTGTCCATGATATTTTCCAGGTTAATTCAGTTGTGGCCTCCCTTTTGTTACGCTTCAGTTCAAATATGGTTACAGTACGTGCACATCCACTTTGGCTGGGCAAAGCCCGTGTTTTGCATTCTTTATCTGAGTCAGTTTGACATTTTTCTGTAGTAGAGTTGGCGCAGTGTTTTGGCTACAGGGTTATCAAGCGGCATGTCCTTGAGACAAGGGATTTACTGTCTGTTATACAGAAGCAGCTGTCTTGGGCACACATGGCAGGAAGAATTAAGCACAATTCATTTGTATTTGTCCCGTTCTTTCTTGTCTTGGTAATTCTGCTTCACTAATAAAAATGTCAGAGTTTCAGTGTCTCGTACAGAAGCAGCTATCTTGACGTTTTGCCAGGGTAGTCAAAGCTGCAAGAGTCCTCGAGTTTTACAGTCTCATGCACAGAAACAGCACCTTTCATTTGTAATCATCCAGTTCCTTCAAATCACGTACCACTGTTACCTTGGCTGGATCTCCATTTGGTTTTATCATCACTTTGCAATTTCTGCTCCAAATACCTTGAATTTTTCCTGTTTCTTCTTCATTCCTTGTCTCAGGAGTTGATTCTTGTGTTTTCTGTTTGCGAATCTCAAGAGTATAACAGGGTTTGCTTTACGATCCTTGCTTGGGAGTGTGTAGCAAGCAGCGATATGATCCTGGTCCAACACAATCGCCTTAGATTTAAAGAAATCAATGACTTGCCTTTCAATGGTTGCTTGTTCTTCTGGCGGCTATTGGCAGCAGCCCTGGTATAGGAGAATGGTTTAACTTTCAGCCCCGAAATAATTATGTCATCCAACCTTGAATATTGTTCCATTTCATCCAATCTTTTCTCCAATTCTTCAATCTTTTGATCTCTTTCCTTGACCGTCGCCTTCAAAGCCAAGACCTCCTTCATCAGGTCAGACTGATGTTGGGTCATCAAATCCGTTATTTTGGTCATTCCCTCAGCCTGAAGGCTGAGTGAGGTCTTTATTTCTTCGATATCCTTTTTCGTCATTTTGTCCTTTAGTTGTTCGATTTGGCCCTGCAGTGAGTTTTCACCACAAGTGGCCTTGAGCTTGTAGGAGCTATAGTGCTATGCGACCGTCTCTGTCACTGTCTCTTTGCCATGTCAGTGGTGCTCAAATATTTTCATGTGAAGGACCCCCAAAATGATATGTATTTGGCCACGGACCCCCATCTCAAAATATTTAGTTCCAGGGACCCCCCCAGAAGCAACATTTGAGTTACAAATGTTTGCTTAAAAATATATTCAAAGATTTGCACACATTTTCGACTTTTCAAAAATAGCAGATCTACAAGCTCGCAACGCGGCACTCGGTGCCGCGCTGTGAGCTTGTAGATCTGCTATTCTTCAATAGCTAAAGTTACTAGGGCCCCTCCACCTTGGGCCCTGGTAACTCAGTCCCACTCCCCCCCCCCCCCCCCCCTTGTGACACCCCTGCATATCATCACACGTAATTAAAAAAATTCAAACCTGTTTGTGTGCTTGTGTGTGTGTGTGTGTGTGTGTGTGTGTGTGTGTGTGTGTGTGTGTGTGTGTCTGTGTGTGTGTGTGTGTGTGTGTGTGTGTGTGTGTGTGTGTGTGTGTGTGTGTGTGTGTGTGTGTGTGTCTGTGCGTGTGTGCACGTTGCGTGTCAGGTTTGTGGTCAACGAGATGGTCCAATCAGAGAAGGACTACGTTAAAGACCTGGGAGTCATCGTAGAGGTGAGTTTTTTATTTATTTTTTATTTACAACTTGGATTCTCGGGCTTGGCAGGGAAAGAGTTAACATTATCATCAAAAGCCCCTTCTCCATTACAGGGCCGAACCAGAACCAGAACCAGAACTTTCCAGAACCGAGAACTTTAAAGCAGAGGTCTTCAACAGGGGGTCCGTGACCCCTAAGGGGTCCCCAGAGTTACTCCAAATCTTTGTGTGATGGAAACTTTTTTTTATATTAACCACTTGAACCCTAGTGTCCATACTCTAAGAATTTTAGCCAAAAATAGCCAAAAATAACTTGTCTATTTTTGGGCAAAGAGCTTTGGTGTAGAGGGGAAAAAGAGCAGACTAAGTACAGAGTGAAAGGTCAAGTTTATTAAGTATTGACGGCTCAAGTGGTTAAATATCTGAAAACACAAATTGACATGAATCCAAAATACACTGATGATTGTGCTGTCAAACAATGAAACTATATGGAATCTATATGAACAGGTAGTGGGGGTCCCTGCTTCATCTCTCTCTCCACTAAGGGGTCCTTGGCCTGAAAACGTTGAAGACCCCTGCTTTAAAGAAACCGTGAAGTTCCGGGTTCAAGTAAAAGTTCTGCTTACGTTTCCATACAACCAGACCTAAACCCAAGGAAGGTCCCAAAAAGAGCAGCAGCTCTGCTGGCTCCGCCCATAGGTTCCTAGAACTCTAGTTTAGAACCACATCAAGAGCAGGACCTAAAAAAGGTTCCCAGAACCGTGTCTGAAACCGGGCCGTGCGCTATGGAAACACAACCACAACAATAGGTTCAGGTTCTGTAAAGTTCTGCCTCGTAGTGGGAAAGGGGCTTTTAGACAGGGTGCTGCAGGTTTCTGGCTCTGTTCAGATGTGGGTAGAGAAGAGAGCTTCTTTCTCCTCCCATAGGGGTGGGGAGACCAGTGGTGTCAGTTCAGAAAAAGCTAAGGTATGGCAACATGTCTTGCACATGTCTTGCACGCGCGCCTTCGCACGCGTGCAAGACACCAGTCATGTTGCCATACCTTAAGAAGTACATTCTATTTTCCCCCCGTTTCTACGGTTCCTTGGCCTGGAATGGTTGTTCAAGTGCAGCTAAACTTGGCATGTTAGTAAACGCGCCACAATACCTTATTAAAGTGACCATTTTGTTAAATGTTGTAGTTATTTTACCGTAATTTAACAACATAATACAGATAGACAAAGAGACATTCATGGATTTATATTTAAAAGTAACTTTTATTTTCGCCCCTGGACCCAGGGTATGACAGCTGCATACCCCTGCCATACCCTGTTGACGCCCCTGAGTGAGACGCAGGCGGGAGTTCCTTGCGCCCCCTTTTCTCTTTCTCTGTTTTTGAAGCTTTTTACCACTTGATCATTTTATTTCCCCCCGTTATTTGTCTTATTATAATATCTGTATGTATGATTTATGGTATGTTTTTTGTCTTGTGTGTCTGAAAAACCTGGAAATAAAAAATAACAAAAAACTCTCTCTCTCTCTCTCTCCCTCTGTGTGTGTCTCTCTCTCTCTCTCTCTCTCTCTCTCTCTCTCTCTCTCTCTCTCTGTGTGTCTATGTCTCTCTCTCTCTCTCTCTCTCTCTCTCTCCCTCTGTGTGTGTCTCTCTCTCTCTCTCTCTCTCTCTCTCTCTCTCTCTCTCTCTCTGTGTCTATGTCTCTCGTCCAGGGCTTCATGTCGAGGTTAGAGGTCAGAGGGATCCCAGAGGACATGAGAGGAAAAGACAAGATCGTGTTTGGAAACATTCACCAGATCTACGACTGGCACCGCGAGTACGCACACACACACACACACACACACACACACGCACACGCACACGCACACGCACACGCACGCGCGCACGCACGCACGCACGCACACACACACACACACACACACACACACACACACACACACACACACTCACGCACACACACTCACGCACACACACTCACGCGCACGCGCACGCACGCACACACACACACACACACACACACACACACACACACACACACACACACACACACACACACACACACACACACACACATGAGAATGAGAAAACATACGTTTACAACAAGGGTTCATATTTTAGATTGTAATTAAAGAATGTAAAAGATGAGTGTTAAAATTATTTCATTTACTTCTTTCTATTGTTTTAGAGATTCTTATTTCAGTGGTTGGGGACATGCGTACAAGTGGCTAAATATGTCATTTTACACAGAATAAGCCCATTCCCAAGATACAACACAACCTTTCATGGTTGGATGTGACTTATGGGGGCTAGAAGTGTTACTGTAAATAGCAATAAAGAAACTGCTGGCTTATTGTGTCTAAAAATACATATTTAGCCACTTGTACGCATGCCCCCATGCGTACGCATGCCCCCATGCGTACGCATGCCCCACATTTTAGCACGGTAAACACGATAAAACAATAGAACGAAGCAAATGAAAACATTTTAAAACTCAATTTTTCTTTTCCAAAGTTGTCCTTTAAGAATTAACAAATTGAGTTAACTGTACCCTGTGTGTGTGTGTGTGTGTGTGTGTGTGTGTGTGTGTGTGTGTGTGTGTGTGTGTGTGTGTGTGTGTGTGTGTGTGTGTGTGTGTGTGTGTGTGTGTGTGTGTGTGTGTGTGTGTGTAGTTTCTTCCTGGTAGAGTTGGAGAGGTGCCTACAAGACCATGATCAACTGGCAGAACTCTTCATTAAACATGTTAGTAATTATAATTATATTATTATTATCATTAGTCTGGTCATCTGATGTGACCCTTCACCCAATCAGACATCACCATACCTTGATATTGTGATGTCATCCTTTCCCCCCCATCTGATTGGCTGTGGTTGCCAATCAGGGAGTGACATCATAATATCAAGGCATCCCTCACTCTGATTGGCTCCCCATTTGTCAACCACACTTGCAATTTCCCAGAATGCATCTTTCCAGTAGAGTAGTGAAGTGTGACGTCATTTACCCATCCTACCTGGTTTGCGGTTTTCTTCCCCCATTGTGAATTCCCACAGACCTTTTTCATATAAGAACTGTGATCCAATTATAAACTAGACCAGGTCAACCTGGTTGTGCCAGACCCCCTGTCTGTCATCATCATTTATGACATCATGCCTTTTGTAGGCATGTCATCATCATGTCATCATCATATATACCCTTTATATAGAAAAGGGACAGACCGACATTTGCTTATGTAGGCCTACCCATTTCATGGGTCTGGCAACAAATGATCTCAGCGGTTTGACTCATATTAGTAACATTTCCACCAGAAACAGACTAGACTGACTATCATAAACCATACAGAGTCTCCTCCCTGACAATATCGCTAAGACTGTTTTTGAAGCGGTTTTCACCGCTTCCAATGAGTGGCTTTGTGTGTCCCACGCCCATATATGGTCATTTCAGTCCAGAATGAACAGGTTTTTTCAAAAACACAATGTCTGTCACCTCATGTCCATATATGGTCATTCCAGTCCAGAATGAACAGGTTTTTTTCTGTCCCGTATGTCCAGAATATCAGTCCAGAATGAATAGGCTTTTTCAAAAAGCAAAATGTGTGTCCCATGTCCATATATGGCCATTTCAGTTCAGAATGAACAGGCTTTATCTGTCCTGTACGTCCAGAATATGTGTGTAGTGTCCAATATGTGTGTAATGTCCCTCCCGGTCTGATGAATGGATACTTTGAGGATTGGTCAAGCTTCACATGATAATTCGGCCCTCCATTCTTTATATATTCATTCAGAATATATAAAGAATGTAGAATTCAGAATATATAAAGAATGTATAGATCACAGAGTTCATAACTCTAGAACACATAGAATAAAAGTTCACCGCTTCACTTCGAACCGAGGTTTGATTTCTTTTAATTTTTGGACCACAATGCTTATGAGACGATTTAAGATGACTCAATGTTATTCTCCATAGAGAAATTACTTCCATGAACCGGGGGATGAGCGAGTCACGTCATGACTTCACTGTTCTGTTGTGGGCTCACTGAAAGGCGAGGCCAGTATGTTATACCAAAACTTTACAGGTCAAGTTTATTCTCCTTAAAAAAAATGACCAGACAATACAAAGGCAGGGCCCTTAGCCAATGAGGAGCAGCCACAGGGTAGATCTTTATGCCCATACATGATGTTACATGTGAGCCCACACTGTTTCGTAGGAACAGTATTTCTAGTTGCGACCATAGGTCGCAATTTACGATCAGAACCGTCACAGCTTGTCACCGTGTCTGCCCGTACGCGTAACACCTGACACTGTGGTTCCTCTGACACATCACTGTGACATCACAGGTGACATCACAGTGATGTCAGATACTCAGAGCAGGGATCTCCATATATGGGCATAAAAGGGATTCTGTTAGGGATCTCCATATATGGGCATAACAGGGATTCTGTTAGGGATCTCCATACATGGGCATAACAGGGATCGTATCCCAGATGATGCCTTGTCAGGAGAACCACACTAACAGAATCCATATAAGGCCAAGACAGATGGCGCCGACCTTGCCCTTTAGGGCAAGGTCGCCTTTCGCCCTTAGGCGTCTTACTGGTTACTATTACTATTACCATCACAGATATAAAAAGCTAGATACCTCGTCCACCCACTGCAGTTGATTGGAGCGACCCGTCTCGCCTTGGTGGGCTCAAAAGAGGAAGTGTCGAGGGCAGGCTGCCACTCAAAAACACTACTGGCCAATCACAACGCGTCTTTCCATTCAAACCTGCCTACCGACCTTACGCACACAGAATAATTCCAAGCCTGTCAATCAAAAATGCCCACCAAGGCGAGACGGGTACCAGAGAGCCGGAAGAGGCGTCTACCTTTTTATGTCTGTGATTATCATCATAGTATGCCTTACAGCTTTGAGGTGTATTACTCATCATTGCGACCTGTATGGTATGGTGGGCTGGGGTTCTTTGTCAGAGAGGCGCAACTATCATTGGCATCTCTTCATTTATAAAGGCCTGGTTGGAAAACTGCCACCATACATCTCTTCCATGCTACGTGAGAAACCTAGTTATATTCAAACTCGCTCCAGTGACTGGCTGGTCCTTAAGGTCCCCTTTGCTAATTCGGAACTGGGAAAAGACTGCCTTTAGCGTTAGTGCACCTGATTCTTGGAATCTCTTGCAACAAGATTGTAAGATGAGTACCCTAGCATCTGTAGGTCATTTCAGGACTTTTTCTGTATCAATTCTGTTTGTAATATCGGCATCATTGTAAATGAGGATCTCCCTCAATTGATCTTTTCGAGAAATTAAATAAAGGTTGAATGAATTAATGCCTTACATGTTACTGTTACTGGAAAGTTGCAATTCTGAGAGATTGTAAGTGTAGTTCACACCAGAAAATAGTGTTCCTCAAGAATTCAATCTTACTTATTTATATTCTATGTTGTGATGTCCCCTGAAGCTTGACCAATCCTCAAACCCATCAAATTGACCAATCAGAAAAGAGGAACGGGGACGCTCTACATTTCTACATGTCTTTTTGCTTGAGGAACCCAATTCACCCTTTGTCAAGTCCCGCCCCTCTTCACACCCATTGGCTGCTGTGTCTTGGTGGGACAAAAGTCCTTTCTCTCCATCCACTACCATTGAAATTCAGTTGCTTCTTATTGCTATTTTGTGTATTTAATTCTCATTTTAAATTCTCCACATGTACGTAGTTTACTGTCAGAACAATAACCTGTCATTCTCTGTCTCTCCACTAGGAGCGCCGTCTCCACATGTACGTAGTTTACTGTCAGAACAAGCCCAGGTCAGAGTTCATCGTGGTGGAGTACGAGACCTTCTTCCAGGTGAGTGAGGTCTTGTAACTCTATGTCTGCGTAACTCTGTAGCATGCATGTACCGGTATATCCACTAGACAAACTCTTGTTCACAAACCTTCAAGATGAAGGTCTCTGTCGGCTTCAAGGAAGTGAGAGGAGCTTGGAATGGGCTCCATAACATAGAAACGTTCTTCAAACGAAGGCCTTGTTTACACGACGCCGTTCCCAGGAGAAATCCGCAAAATGAAATGTCAGATGTGCCTTCCACAATGGCATTTTCGGTGGTTGAAAACGCAAGATAGTAAATCATATTTTTTTTGTGAAAATCTGTGAACTCCAGTCGTGGCGAAGTGTTCGAAAATCCGTAAGTAATTGTCGGTGTCTGTCTGTCTGTCTCTCTCTCTCTCTCTCTGTCTGTCTGTGTGTGTCTGTCTGTCTGTCTGTCTGTCTGTCTGTCTGTCTGTGTCTGTCTGTCTGTCTGTCTGTCTGTCTGTCTGTCTGTCTGTCTGTCTGTCTGTCTGCAGGAGATCCAACATGAGATCAGTTGCCGTCTGTCCATCAGTGATTATCTGATTAAACCAGTCCAGAGAATCACCAAGTACCAGCTACTGCTGAAGGTAAAAATACTTCAATTACGTTTACGAGGTAAACATACTTTAATTACATTTATTACCCGGCTTGTTTGGATGCTTGATTTTGATTGGTCGAGCGCTGAAATCAGCGGTGAATTATAGGCATATAAATAATGACCGCTCCACTCTATAATTCACCGCTGCCTAATCAAAGGCTCAGAGCAGCTGCTGCATTCAGGATGCACTGTGTGAATTTAGTACCGTATCCAACATGGCAGCCATGTAAACAAACACACAGCGACATTTACAACCAAACGTTGCTCTGAACAATGTTTTAAAAACCATTTGAGGCGAGAAATAGACGACGTACTGTACGTAGTATCAGAAATGGATTCTATTTGATCAGCACTTCCTTGTTTTCCAAGGCTGATAATTATTATCAGCCCGTCGTGTCCATATAAGCCATAATGACCAAGCAGCAAGACCTTATCGCATACTTAATTACCTTTAATTGCCAAGTACCAGTTGGATTTAACACACGCGGCTCCAGCGCGCCAAAGTCGCCCAAAGTGCAAGTGGCCAGTCTGGCCACGCCCCTAAAATGACGAGATTCCAGGCCTGCCCTTAAAGGAGTAGTTCACCCCAAAATGACTTTTTTTCTATTGATTACTCATGCCATGGAGAGTACAGTTCAATAATATTTTTAGTTTTTTGTCACATTCCCAAGACAAAAAATGTATTCGAGTAAATTTACCCCCATTGATTCCGGATGGGGACCCGTTTCGAAACGGGTCCCCATCCGGAATCAATGGGGGTAAATTTATTGTTATTACATTATTACTCTAGTCTCCATGGCATGAGTAATCAATAGAAAAAAGTCATTTTGGGGGTGAACTACTCCTTTAACGGTATCCTAACTCCTGTCCTGTTTCATTCTGACTGTGTGCGTGTGCGTGTGCGTGTGCGTGTGCGTGTGCGTGTGTGCGTGTGTGTGTGTGTGTGTGTGTGTGTGTGCGTGTGTGTGTGTGTGTGCGTATGTGTGTGTGTGTGTGTGTGTGCGTATGTGTGTGTGTGTGTGTGTGTGTGCGTATGTGTGTGTGTGTGTGTGTGTGTGCGTATGTGTGTGTGTGTGCCCTTGCAGGACTTTCTGAAGTACACAGTTAAAGCTGGTCTCAACTGTGCAGAAATCGAGGTAAGCCCCTCCCCCTCATTACATAAACCCCTCCCCTCTCTTTCACAGAGCTCCTCCCCCTCGTCCTAAATGAACAGCCTGTGTTGGAGTCCAGTGGTTCACACACATGCTAGCTGTCTCCTCACAGCTAGAAGGTCCTGGGTTCGATTCCCGCCGGGGGACACTGTGGGCGCTGGGGGCGTGTTCCTCCCTCCGCGTCATCAGCGCCCACACCCTAGGTGGGGTTGGTGAAATGGCCTTTCTGTGTGGAGTTTGCATGTTCTCCCCGTGTCTCCTAGGGTAGGTACCCTCACAAAAACATGCAGTAATCCTGGTCTCTATACTGCCTCCCCCTGGCCAGCCGGGGCGCCTGATGGAGGGGAAAGGAACTGGTTGGAATAACGTGTTCCTTCCATGCGCTACGTCCAACCGGGGAAGCTCCCCCCCAGGGCCGATTCTAGGGTAGAGCGAACGGTGCGGTCGCTCAGGGCCCCGCACCTGCAAGGGCCCCGCGCTAGGCTTGGTTAATTGATTTAGTTTTGTTTTCATATTAAATCTTCACACAAACACCACAATCTGCAGGACGGAGACAGAGCCTGTCAAAGATGGCTGTGATATCTCCCTGACAACCACCAACAACCAGTGAAACGGCTGACTGTCCCTTCGGGCTATGGGATTTAATACTGTATCTAGTCTTGAGACGCAGACGGGATCCTACAACTTGATTCAGCGTTCCCTTCCCTTCCGTTACTTACTTATGAGAGAGTTGAGAGAGAGAGAGCATCATATCTGCGCGAGGTAAGGCCAGGGTAATGTTCTACAAAGTTATGAGGAATCCCATCATCTGACAACATGACAATCTTGTGTCTGATCGATAGACTATAGTGAAGTAAATACATGGTCCCATTCAGCTATTGCATTCATTCAGCAGGAGTCTGCTTGACTGCTTTGTGGCCGTGTACAATTAAAAGCAGCAGAATAAACATGCTTTTCTTACCGTTTTAGAGGTAGAGTTGCAGCATAATTCCATAGCATTTATAGATGCACAGCCATGATCGTTTGCGCACACGTGCGCGTGCACACACGTACAAGTAAAAAAATCGCGGCCGCGCTTGGCGGGGGGGGGGGGGGGGACTTCGCTTGGGGGGGGGGGGGGGGGGGGGGGTGGACTTCGCTCAGGGCCCCGCATTTCTCCCAAACGGCCCTGCTCCCCCCTGTCAGGTGATGAGAAGCGGCCTGCTCACTCCTCATGCACTGAAGGAAGCATGAGCTCAGTTCAGGGCTCTGCCCAGGTTGGCAGAGGGAGAGCAGAGCCCAGGATTACAGCTTAGATAATTGGCAGTGGGTGAAAAATGGGTTAGAAAATCGTGGGATAAAAAAGACAACAAAAAGAAAAGTAGTTTTGTAGTCCAGTGGTTCGATGCATGGTTTTCTCTGGACCCAAACTGGTGAAAACAGCAGAACCAGCAGCTGCAGTGGTTCAGCGGGAGACTGCTTGCCCACCAGCGCCCAGGTTGCGGGTTTGAATCCGTCGCGGTGCCACAGGCTTCGTGGAGCGTCTGACTGTCTGTGTACAACATGACATGAGGGCCGGCTCTAGGCTTAGGCAAGGGGGGGGGGGCACGGGGGGGGCAATGCCCCCCTAAATGCCCTGTCTGCCCCACCAAACATGATGGCAAGCAACAATCTAAAACCTCCGTGAAGTTGGCACCCCATATGTTGAAAACATATATAACACCCCATATGTTGAAAACATATATAAAAATGGTGTCATTATTTAGTGCTGAATTTGTGCTGAATTGTGCCGTAAATTTTATAATTTGTGCTGCTATCATTATTGAGATATTGATATTCTAAAGTTATAGTTTTGCTGAGGCTTGCACCCCCAATTTTTTGGCTCCAAATCGGGAAAAATGGGCTCAATCTTTAGTGCTGGATGTGCCCTAATTTGTGCCATTGAAATCATCAATTGTGCTTTTATAAATATTTATATATATATATACATATTTATATGGTTGAATTAGCAGATTTAGCAGCAGTATACTGATTGCCCTACAGAGGGCGGTGTAGAGCAACAGTGTTTCATTGTAGAACATAGCAGCAGAACAGTGGTGTTGTGTAGAATATCTCAATAATGATACCAGCATAAATTATAACATTTACGGCACAATTCAGCACAAATTCAGCACTAAAGAATGGCACCATTTTTGTCTCCACCAGCCGAAGGCTGAGGGAGAGTATGTTTTCCCCTCCGTCCGTCCGTCCGTCCGTGCGTCCGTGCGTGCGTCCGTGCGTCCGTGCGTCCGTGCGTCCTCGCAGTTTGTGAACAGCTAATCTCAGTCACCGTTGGCCCGATCACTGCCAAACTGAGCACACACACTCCCTGGATGCCAATCTAGAACCTCTGCCCCACATTTTTCAAATCAGCCTCATGGTGGCGCTATAACAGGCCGATTTGTGTGGCCTGGTTGTTACCAGCTAATCTCCGGCGCCGTTGGCCCGATCGCTGCCAAACTGAGCACACACACTCCCTGGATGCTAATTCAGAACCTCTGCCCCACATTTTTTAAATCAGCCTCATGGTGGCGCTATAACAGGCCGATTTGTGTGGCCTGGTGGAGACCTGTGCTCGGAAGAGCACTGCTTCTAGTTATATATGTTTTCAACATATGGGGTAAAGAAAGAAAAAGTCCGCACACCAAATTTGCTGTTCCCAATACTTGGTTTTTACTTAGGTGATGTTTCGAGCCTGGTGGCTCTTCTTCACACCTTCACAGACAAGTGATACCAACATTTTTATGTGTGCAGAGATCACCCACACCTGTGACCCATCTGCCAACGTCCCATCAGTGTCATCAACCAATGACACAGTTTACACAGTTACATCGTATATGTTAGTCTTAAATTGTACATCATACACACATTGCATACATAAAAACAATACAAAAATCCTGTTGACCCAAGATATGACATTACACATATACATTATACATTACATATACATACATACATACATATACATTACACATATACATTATACATTACATATACATACATACATACATATACATTACACATATACATTATACATTACATATACATACATACATACATATACATTACACATATACATATACATTACACATACACAAAAGGACTCAGGCCAAAGGCCATCATACTGCTACCTAAAGAGGCTCTTGTCTATAGTAAAAGTAAATACCTTAAGGGACAAAAAACCTTTACATACACAATCAAGACATGCATATACTATGTAAACTGTGTCATTGGTTGATGACACTGATGGGACTGATTGGCAGATGGGTCACAGGTGTGGGTGATCTCTGCACACATATAAAAATGTTGGTATCACTTGTCTGTGAAGGTCTGAAGAAGAGCCACCAGGCTCGAAACATCACCTAAGTAAAAAACAAGTATTGGGAACAGCAAATTTGGTGTGCGGACTTTTTCTTTCTTTTATTGTTGATTAATTTTAGTCCAGCACCCAGCC
>NC_137831.1:1434714-1439714 GCF_963921795.1 Nannobrachium achirus
CTATCACCTCTGAACTTTGTGTTCATAAAGGTGTCTACTATCACCTCTGAACTTTGTGTTCATAAAGGTGTCTACTATCACCTCTGAACTTTGTGTTCATAAAGGTGTCTACTATCACCTCTGAACTTTGTGTTCATAAAGGTGTCTACTATCACCTCTGAACTTTGTGTTCATAAAGGTGTCTACTATCACCTCTGAACTTTGTGTTCATAAAGGTGTCTACTATCACCTCTGAACTTTGTGTTCATAAAGGTGTCTACTATCACCTCTGAACTTTGTGTTCATAAAGGTGTCTACTATCACCTCTGAACTTTGTGTTCATAAAGGTGTCTACTATCACCTCTGAACTTTGTGTTCATAAAGGTGTCTACTATCACCTCTGAACTTTGTGTTCATAAAGGTGTCTACTATCACCTCTGAACTTTGTGTTCATAAAGGTGTCTACTATCACCTCTGAACTTTGTGTTCATAAAGGTGTCTACTATCACCTCTGAACTTTGTGTTCATAAAGGTGTCTACTATCACCTCTGAACTTTGTGTTCATAAAGGTGTCTACTATCACCTCTGAACTTTGTGTTCATAAAGGTGTCTACTATCACCTCTGAACTTTGTGTTCATAAAGGTGTCTACTATCACCTCTGAACTTTGTGTTCATAAAGGTGTCTACTATCACCTCTGAACTTTGTGTTCATAAAGGTGTCTACTATCACCTCTGAACTTTGTGTTCATAAAGGTGTCTACTATCACCTCTGAACTTTGTGTTCATAAAGGTGTCTACTATCACCTCTGAACTTTGTGTTCATAAAGGTGTCTACTATCACCTCTGAACTTTGTGTTCATAAAGGTGTCTACTATCACCTCTGAACTTTGTGTTCATAAAGGTGTCTACTATCACCTCTGAACTTTGTGTTCATAAAGGTGTCTACTATCACCTCTGAACTTTGTGTTCATAAAGGTGTCTACTGTCACCTCTGAACTTTGTGTTCATAAAGGTGTCTACTGTCACCTCTGAACTTTGTGTTCATAAAGGTGTCTACTGTCACCTCTGAACTTTGTGTTCATAAAGGTGTCTACTGTCACCTCTGAACTTTGTGTTCATAAAGGTGTCTACTGTCACCTCTGAACTTTGTGTTCATAAAGGTGTCTACTGTCACCTCTGAACTTTGTGTTCATAAAGGTGTCTACTATCACCTCTGAACTTTGTGTTCATAAAGGTGTCTACTATGACCTCTGAACTTTGTGTTCATAAAGGTGTCTACTATCACCTCTGAACTTTGTGTTCATAAAGGTGTCTACTATCACCTCTGAACTTTGTGTTCATGAAGGTGTCTACTATCACCTCTGAACTTTGTGTTCATAAAGGTGTCTACTGTCACCTCTGAACTTTGTGTTCATAAAGGTGTCTACTATCACCTCTGAACTTTGTGTTCATAAAGGTGTCTACTATCACCTCTGAACTTTGTGTTCATGAAGGTGTCTACTATCACCTCTGAACTTTGTGTTCATAAAGGTGTCTACTATCACCTCTGAACTTTGTCAATACCAACTCCCTTGGGAAACTTTGTGGGAGCCAATCAAAGCTGGCTCCCACTCACCAGTTCACAAGGAGCAAGTTGGCACCTGGACAGAGTGCAGTTCTAGTTATTTGCACAAGCAGAGTGTGCAAGTACTGCCATCGGCTGGGTGTGTATGTACCATACATCGGCTGGGTGTGTATGTACCATACATCGGCTGGGTGTGTATGTACCATACATCGGCTGGGTGTGTATGTACCATACATCGGCTGGGTGTGTATGTACCATACATCGGCTGGGTGTGTATGTACCATACATCGGCTGGGTATGTCGGTACGTATGTATGCACTGTATGTCGGATTGTGGGTGTACCCCTTTGTTTAAGCCCGTAGCCCAATCAGGGACCAGCATCGCTGGCAACCTCATCATTAACCAATGAGAGACCAGCATGGCTGGTGATGCCACTGTTGATGTCATCAGAGTTTGGTATATAAGAGCGTTCTTGGTAATGTCTTCATTATCATCCAATGAGGCCAGCAGGGCACACTGCGTCGCTCACTCTGCTGGCGCACAAGTAGGCCATGTATGGCACAGTAAATTCCAGCCTGGTTTAATATAGCTTGTTTTCAATAATGTTAAGATTCACTCATTACATGTCCTATAATGAAGACAATGGATATTGATGTTATTGGGCTATAATGGACCAATATTAGAACACACTTCCATTTTTTTTTCATTATTACTTTTTTTTTTAATTTATCAAGGAACAAAAAACACTCTCTCCCTCAAAGTGTAAAAATGTTTTTATAGAGACCATCAGAATTACACTAAAATGGTAATAATGAATGTTCACACTAAAAAATGCTGGGTTATAAACAACCCAACGTTATTTTTTAACCCAATGCGGGGATCAATAGTGGACCAACCCAACAGTAGTTAATTTGACCCACAAAAATGGGTTACTAATTTTAACCCAACAAGTGGGTTACGTCAGCGGTGATATTGTGGTTGTCTGCTGCAAAAATCTCCGCCGTTTTGTCTGTCTCATACATAGAGTTATGGGGTCTCATATAGGTATAATTTAATCCAATTGCTGGGTCAATTCTACCCAATGAATTGGTTAAAGGGGCCCAACCATGCTTTTCAAAATATATATTTTACATAAATATTGGTCCATAACAGGGTTTCATACAGGTGTTAGCCTAAACAGCTACTCGGATATTTAAATGTCATGTTCTGTGTGTCTCTAATTCCAATCATTTCAGATGCAATACCAAAATGCCCTTTGTTGGCAACAGGGTGCTGTCTTTGGGATTAAAGAAGAATGATGCAGAGAAGATACCATGGCACCATGCTAATCTTCTCTGTATCTGAGGATATCATGAAGCCTTTTCTTGTTCCAATAAAGAAATGTAAAACATATACTTTTTACATATTTAAACTTGAAAAATAAATGGTCTGTGTGTGTGTGTGTGTGTGTGTGTGTGTGTGTGTGTGTGTGTGTGCGTGCGTGCGTGCGTGCGTGCGTGCGTGCGTGCGTGCGTGCGTGCGTGCGTGCAGCTCTCCAGTCTCCAATAGAATACCAGAAGAAGGAAGGAGGCGTCGGCCACACAGTGTCCCGCCCCCTCTCCTCGGCCACGCCCACTCCCAACGGCCACGCCCCCCAGAGCCCCCCCCACCCCTCCCACACAGACACACAGGACGACCAGGTACAAACATAGACTGTAAAACAATATGGACGGTTTCTACGGGTGACCCCATCATTGTAGAAATCAACGTTCATTGGTAGAAATGATACCATCTAGAATGCTATTGGCTGCCAACGGTCACGTGCAACCGCAGGGACACATGGGACATTGTCTTGAGTTTGCCAAAAATAAAGCACACAAAGAAGAATCATCACAAGCCTATGATCACAAGCCCCTCCTACAGCATACCCTGCTATAACATCCATTATAACATAAATTGGACCATATTTTCACAAAACGCATATGATGGTGATAGAAACGAGGCTTTAAACTAGCGACAGGAACCATAAAGTATTTATGACAATGTTTATTAACCGATTTAGTGCCGATCCCGCGATGTCTCGCAAAATATTAAAAGGTATCTATAGAGTGTCGATCGCGGCATGACTCATGAAATATACTGTATATACAGTAAAGCTGGCCTGGCTAACTACCGTCCGGTGAAAAACACTGGCACGTTTGAAGTCGCTGATTCATCATCATGGCGCATCCACGTGCACACAATAGTGATCCCATCCCATAGAAACCAACAGTCTTTCTCATCTTTGATGTCCATTTTCTCCAAAAAACACCTTTGATGCCAAGGATGGCATTGGATTCTCGCTAAAATAGCACAAGCATGAAGGCATCCATCTTCCATCATTGTTTACGTTTCGGACCAGAACTAGTGCCGGGTCAATCTTGAACATCGTCAAGTAGGAATTGTTTGCTCGATCTACTTCCGGCCTTCAAAATAAGAGACTGGCCGCGGACGGAGAAAACGACCGGCACGCTGAACAATTAACCCTTTCATAAATAAATGTATCATGCCTGTTGCTAAGGTATGGCACCAGTCATGTTGCCATACCTTAGCTTTATCTGAACTGACGCCACTGTGTGTGTGTGTGTGCGTGTGCGTGTGCGTGCGCGTGCGCGTGCGCGTGCGCGTGCGTGTGCGCGTGTGCGCGCGTGTGTGTGTGTGCGTGCGTGCGTGTGTGCGTGTGTGTGTGTGTGTAGGAGCTGGTAGCGGTGGTCTCAGACTTCTCGGCGGTCCGTGAGGATGAGATCACGGTGGTGCGCGGGGAGCGCGTGCAGATCCTCTCCACCAATCAGCAGGGAGGATGCCTGGTGTACCGCCCCGCCAACTCAGAGTCTCCGCCCGCTGAGGGCTGGGTGCCACGCAGCGTGCTGGGGACGCACTGACACACACACACACACACACACACACACACACACGCACGCGCACGCACACACACACACACACACACGCACACGCACACGCACACACACACACACACACACACACACACACTGGACTTATTAGGGATGGGATGATATGAAAATGTCATGTCAAGATTTTTAGATCAGATCTACAAGCTCACAAAGCGTCACAGTGCTAGCCTGGCTTGGCCACTGCAGCTCTGCAGTATAGTAGTCTGGAGCCTCTCCCATTCCCAGTATAGTATATAATATTCCAGACTATATACTAATGCAGCTAACTAACTGCAGTATACTGCCCTAGGCAGAGTGCAGTACACGAATTTCACAAAAAATGGGTTTAAAAGTCTTACAGCTGATCAGCCAACTGAGATAAAGGCTTAAATGTGATATTACACTGATTGTATATCTGTTCTTGAGCTAATTGTTCAACCCCCAATATCATGAAGGCTAATTTGACCTTTGGGCGACACAAATAAGTCGGTGTGTCCGAAAACGTAGTTACTGCACTCTGCCTTTGTAGGGTATAGTAGTCTGGAGA
>NC_137831.1:1444714-1529714 GCF_963921795.1 Nannobrachium achirus
ATTTTCACTAGTTTGGGGTCCTGGATTTGGTTTTCGTTTGAAACGGCGTCACTTCATTCAAAATGAAAAAAAAAAAAAAAAAAAAAAAAAAAATACCTAAACATTTATTTTAAATTCTAATGGTTTGTTTCTTTGCTCAAAGTTTTTTATGTCAACGACCCCTAGAATTAAATGTATTATTATATTATTATCATATTTTGTTCCAGGGACCCCCCAGGTTTTTTTTTTTTTCTTTTCTTTTTTTTTCAAAAAGTTCTCATATTCTTCCAAACCTGACTCTACCTGAGCCCACATTTTTGGGCTGGCGATTCTCCTGTGGCGATATGGAGGAGAATCTCTGTCTGGGGGAAAAAATAATGAAATTAGTTTACATGAAAATACCAGGAGATATACGTCACACCTGTAGCTCTCTCTCTGACTCTCTGTCGTACAACTAACCTGTCTCTCTCTCTCTCTCTCTGTCGTACAACTAACCTGTCTCTCTCTCTCTCTCTCTCTCTCTCTCTCTCTCTCTCTGTCGTACAACTAACCTGTCTCTCTCTCTCTCTCTCTCTCTCTGTCGTACAACTAACCTGTCTCTCTCTCTCTCTCTCTCTCTGTCTCTCTGTCGTACAACTAACCTGTCTCTCTCTGTCTCTCTGTCGTACAACTAACCTGTCTCTGTCTCTCTGTCGTACAACTAACCTGTCTCTCTCTCTCTCTCTGTCTATATATCTGGTGCCAACCACCACACAGCCCTTACAGTAAAGTCTCTCTCTCTCTCTCTCTGTCGTACAACCAACCTCTCTCTCTCTCTCTCTCTGTCGTACAACCAACCTCTCTCTCTCTCTCTCTCTCTCTCTGTCGTACAACTAACCTGTCTCTCTCTCTCTCTCTGTCGTACAACTAACCTGTCTCTCTCTCTCTCTCTCTCTGTCGTACAACTAACCTGTCTCTCTCTCTCTCTCTCTGTCGTACAACCAACCTCTCTCTCTCTCTCTCTCTCTCTCTGTCGTACAACTAACCTGTCTCTCTCTCTGTCGTACAACCAACCTCTCTCTCTCTCTCTCTCTCTCTCTTTCTGTCGTACAACTAAACTGTCTCTCTCTGTCTCTGTCGTACAACTAACCTCTCTCTCTCTCTTTCTGTCGTACAACTAAACTGTCTCTCTCTCTCTGTCGTACAACTAAACTGTCTCTCTCTGTCTCTCTGTCGTACAACTAACCTCTCTCTCTCTCTCTGTCGTACAACTAACCTCTCTCTCTCTCTCTCTGTCGTACAACTAAACTGTCTCTCTCTCTCTGTCGTACAACTAAACTCTCTCTCTGTCTATATATCTGGTGCCAACCACCACACAGCCCTTACAGTAAAGTCTCTCTCTCTCTCTCTCTCTCTCTCTGTCTCTCTCTCTCTCTCTCTCTCTCTCTCTCTCTCTCTCTCTCTCTCTCTCTCTCTCTCTCTCTCTCTGTCTCTCTCTCTCTCTCTCTATCTCTCTCTCTCTCTCTCTCTCTCTCCTGCCCGGGGCGTCATTGAGGTCATTTGGATCGTCAGTTATATGAGATACTTAAAGTGTGGTTCCTGTGGAAATAAGCCTCGGCTTTCTAGGATCTCCTTTTAGTTGACCTTGTACCAGTGATTTGTGCTGTCATGAAACTGTACTTTTTCTATGGCAAAGTACAACATTGAAGAATGTATTGTATTCTTCAATCAATCAATCAATCAATCAATCAATCAATCAATCAATCAATGACGGCAGGCCAGGGGGCCGCGAGATCATTTGATCATTTATTTGATAGAATTTATTTGGACACTTGAAAAAATATTTAGTATCATTTTAAACTTGAAGTACAAAGTTATTTTCAGTCAGTTCTAACCAAAATGGCTGTTATCTCAACGTTTTCCTCACAACATAATCACTAAAATATCCTCACTGTCGGGTAGAAACCTTGTATCTCCAAGTTTTCAAATGTGTACGTCTTTTGGTAAAGCAAAGTCCTGCTTCATCATACAAGACACACAACAGTGGAAAAAACTAGTGAAAACATGCCTATCTACAGATCTGCTGTTTTCACTAGTTCATTTTACAGATATGTTAAATACAAGACGAACGGTTTTGGACATACAAGGTTTCCACCCGACAACGACGATATGCTATAAATATAAGGTGCTGGGAGTGAAAATTATAATGTAGGGGTGCCTCGGATTAAAACAATATTTATGGGGTGACCTGAGACAAAACAGTTTGGGAACCCCTGATCTAGCCAGTCTAAAAGATGGGTTTACCAAACAAACCCCTGATCTAGCCAGTCTAAAAGATGGGTTTACCAAACAAACTATTACAAAATAAGTCAAACTACGGCACATCAAGGGGTTTATTGGGTAGGACCTGAAAGTATGTCCTTGAGCGCAGGGGGAATTATTTTGGGTTAAAGATGTTTCCAGGTTTGGTAGTTTCGGCCAGAGTGTAGTCCCTAGCCTGGGAATGTATATGCCAACCTTTAAGAACGTTTTCACTGTTTGAACAAAACACCTCGTGAAAACAATAGGAAAGAAACACAGCAGTTAATCTAGTTATGGCAGCCCAAGGGTTAAGTGGTAACCTTTTTTTCTACCACTTTTTGTGGTCACATGTTCAGATAGTGGATTTCTGATTGGCTTAAAGCAGTGGTAAATCAGTCAACAACCTTGAGTTGGCTCATGGACCCCGCCCACTGTTGTGTTGCAGTTGATTGTAACTAAATAACCTAGCAAGTTACAACTGTGTTTTCTTTCATTTATATGGTAGAAGTGGTAGAAAAGCAATTTACCATTCGAGGGTCGTGGGTTGTTGGCTGATTTACCACTGTTTCAGGGTTGTTCTGAAACAGTGGTAAATCAGCCAACAACCCACGACCCTCGAATGGTCAATGGCTTACTTTTGTGACGCCTCGATTTCTTTCTGAAATGACGCCCCTCTCTCTCTCTCTCTCTCTCTCTCTCTCTCTCTCTCTCTCTCTCTTTCTCTCTCTCTCTCTCTCTCGCTCCACCACTCAGTCTTACGGTATAAAATAATAAATCATAAAGTATGAAAAAAAAAACAGCAACAGTGTTTGTACAGAACCTTGACCTTTGACCTATGATGTAAGCTGGCTGCTAAAACTTCTCCACTCTCGGCTGTTTTGTTTGTAATAAACATCATTTTACATCCTCTACTGTGTGTGTGTGTGTGTGTGTGTGTGTGTGTGTGTGTGTGTGTGTGTGCGTGCGTGCGTGCGTGCGTGCGTGCGTGCGTGCGTGCGTGCGTGCGTGCGTGCGTGTGTGTGCGCGTGTGCGTGTGCAGGGACGTGCTGGGCCCCTGATTCAGCCCGGGAAAAAGAGTTGTAGAGGCCCTCATTGCGCGCTATAGAGAGAGATCTCTCTCTGTAGCGCTGCTGCTACTCAAAGATTTGCCATTTCAGATCATGACAAGTGACAAGCCAGTGGGCCAATTACTGTACATGAGTTATATTTTGTTGTTGTCGGGTGGAAACCTTGTACGTCCACAACCATTTGTTTTGTATTTATCATTTTAAAAATGATTTAAACTAGTGAAAACAGCAGATCAACAAGCACACTTGTGTGCTTGTTGATCTGCTGTTTTCACTACTTTTGTGCGACGGCCTTGTATGATGAAGTAGGGCTTTGCTTTGCAAAAAAAATTACACATTTAAAACTTGGAGATACAAGGTTTCTGCCCGACAGTGGCGATTTACTTCGTTGGCTGCCCAGCCCCCAAAATGGAACGAAGGCCGACATTTTATTTAAAATGTTTTCCTAATGGCCGGCCTGGACCGGCCGGGAATGAACCGGCCGTTTGGGAGTTGTCCCGCTTTTCACAATGGCCAGCACGTCCCTGTGCGTGCGTCTGCGTGCGTGTGTGCGTGTGTGCGTGCGTGCGTGCGTGCGTGCGTGGGTGCTAGGGCGATATTTCATGCCATGTCTTGGCCGTCTGGCCAGTGATGTATATCGGACCAGTTAACCATATATGGAGACCCCTGTTACCCATATATGGAGATCCATCACAGATATGGGCTAAATATTGATGACATCAGGGAGCAAAACTACTCCATATGTGTGGGCATAAAAGGGATTTGTTTGAAATGGATTGTTGCAAAATTATATTTTGGTCTGAAATTCGTTTTTTTGGCTGTAATTTACACCTACCTCAATCTCTGAAAAAGGCAAATCCGAATAGGAAAAAGGAAACAAAAAAAGCCTAAAACCTGAGAATGCTCACTCCTGTCTTCATCAAATTCGCTGAGATGTGAATCACGTACCTTCCCTACATCACCAAACAGTCAGAATGCAATTTACGGAAATGTATTTTTGTGGTGAGGACATCTAAAATTCGATCTTCATCTAATATGTTAAATTAGATGTTACTGCATTGCCTAGGATGCTAATAAACAATATCCAGTGGTTGTATGGAGGTATCAAGTACAGTTTTATTTCAAATAAGATTTATTTAGACTATAAATACCGGCAGACCCAAGCGATGAGGGCTGGGAGGTGAGAGAAAACAAGCTGTATCTGCTATTTGTCACTGGTTAAAGCATTCAATAAGTCTAGGCCTTACAGGCACATTAAATGAAAGACTAATCCAACTCTGAAACACCATTTTAATTCAGTGAACAACTTCTTACAATCAATGCTTATTTAGTCTACTTTGATTAAACTCGGTGAGGTAGTCTAGATTTGACCACAGCGCCCTCTAGATGCACCCCGGTAGATGAGTGTGGCAGCGGAAGTGGATTCCTGGGGTCACTTAATATTCCCCATTCATTTTCGCCATAGACTTTTACAAAATGGCAGTGAATCATGACCTTACAACCTTTGATCCTATGTGAAAACATATTTTAATATTACATTATTTGATATACTAATAACTAGCCTTTGCTTAGCGATTTTCAAAATGTTCTTTTCATAGAAAAAAAGGTTATGGTCATGATTCCATGATTCACCTCCATCCTGGATGGCTTGGTTCGAGGCTTAACATAATTGTTATAAATATTTTTGTAAAAGTCTATGGCGAAAATTAATGGGGAATATTAAGTGACCCCAGGAATCCACTTCCGCTGCGATGCTCTATTATTTATAAAGAAAAACTTTTTTTTCTTTTTTTTTTTATCAGAAAAGCTCGAATACAGAGATAACATTCTGCTGTATTGTATTGCATTAACCATCAAAGTCAAACATTCACAATTCAGACTGTGAAAATCGAATCCTCAGTCACTGACGTCTTCTGCCTCGCTGGAAAAAAAAAAAAAAAAAAAAAAAAAAAATCACTACATCTCCCATCAAGCTTAGCGCCCGCATCCGTGTCTCTTTGCTCCATTATCTACACTGCGCCAGACGCAAGAGAGCGAAAGCCGATCACTGTAAACATAGAGCTAGCAACGATAGCTCTGACAGTTGCTGTTAGTTAACTTTGGATTAAACTTGGAACTCCAACAACAACGCACGGCTCACCGGTAAGTTCATTGCATTTATCGTAATAGTGTCAGGGTGTATATAATGAATGAATGACAATGATGGAAGACCAAGCACAATCCTAATTAGTTTGTTCTGGGCTGTTTGGAGCTTTAACTTTAAGGCAGCTGGGGCGTCGCGATACCAGACAAGGACTACGTAATCAATGAGGGGCCCAATAAGAGCACCTCCTAGTGTCTTTCGGGATTTAATATTGGATCCAGGATGCATCATTAACATCATGTTTAATGGATTTTATATATATATATATATATATATAATTACATTTTTCTCCAAGGATTTTTGTTTTTACTTTGTGGATAATCTATAGTGCTTTCAGTAACAATCCTAGTTGACAGAAGTTCTCAAAACGATTTTAAGTAGAAAAAAAAAACAAAGTATGCCGCTTCAGAGACTTTTAAATAGCGCGCATGTGCAGAAGGACGCACCGGATCCAGTAGGCGGGGCTTCAGAGCACTTTAAATACCGTGCGTGCACTGCAGATGGTCTGGTTTGTTGTTTTGAACGGTTTGGAGGAGCGCCGCTGCAGAAGGTAAACTGAACTCTTAATGTTTGATTTGTAGCTTTAAATCTCCGGTATTTCTTCTGCCTTTGAGCCTCAGAACCACCGTTTGATCACATTTAGCCTCTCACACCCAAAACCCTTCATGTTGTTGTTGGAGAAGATTTGTTTTAGCCCTGAAACATGACGGCCGTGTCGACACCACCGTCATGAATCCAACTCAACATTACGTGTCGCGAGGAAGACCAAAGAGACACGACAGGCTAAACAAACGTTCACATTTCAAAAATAAAGTGCTTGCCAAAGCTTGCTTTGTGTCAGAATCAACACCGTTCAACCAGAATGACGTGCCGCTCCCCTGTTGTTAAATAAAAAGCATTTCTATCCATCCGATCATTTTCTGTTTTCGCTTGCATTTCCCGGTGTTCCCCAGAGCCCTCTAGTGGAGAGTTGTGGCATCTCCGTTCACTTCTACTATTGCTGAAAGCAGGAAATGCAAGGGGAACACAGAACAATGCGTTTTATTAAACAATACGGGAGCGGCACGCAATTCTGGTTGAACGGTACCGATTCTGACACAAAGTAGGCTTTGGTAAGCACTTTATTTTTGAAATGTGAGCGTTTGTTTAGCCTGCCGTGGCACCTTAGTCTTCCTCGCTACATGTAAGGTTGAGGTGGATGCATGACGGTCGTGTCTTATCCATTTATTATAACTATGGTCGTCATAGCACGACCGTCACGTTTCAGAGTTGGATTAGATTTTGTCCACAATTCCTGTATTGATGTTGCCATGTTGGTGCCAAAGGAGACATAACATAACATAACATAACATAACATATAACATATAACATATAACATTAACATAACATATAACATATAACATATAACATATAACAAAACATAACATAACATAACATAACATAACATAACATAACATATAACATAAAACATAAAACATAAAACATAAAACATAACATAGCAGAGATAACATAACAGGCAAACACTGATCAAAATCATAATTCTTCTACATTCTATACTTGTGTTAGTAGGGCTGTCACGATATGACATTTTACATGACGATTAATTGTCACTCAAATAATTGGCGATTAACGATTTAATTGTGTTTTTGTCGTTGATAATTACATTTCTGTTTGGCTTTTATGCTTTGAAGTTGTACATGGTAGATATGACACATAACCTAAATATACAAAGAAATGACTGACATATTTGACAACTTACTACTTAAAAAATAACTGATAGTGGAAATAGCCGATCTACAAGCTCACAACGCGTCGCGATGCGACGCGTTGTGAGCTTGTAGATCGGCTATTTCCACTATTTTTGACATGGAAACGATTATGACGATATATGAAAAATAATCACGATTATGTCAAATAATCACGATTAGACGATTATGTAATAATTGTGACAGCCCTACTTGTGTAGACTTAATCTTGATGAAACCAAATGGACCCGTAAGGCAGTGGTCAAAAGTAACTACAGGCTACATTTACTTAAAGCTGAAGTAATGTAGGCTGCTTAGGTAACATTTTTTAGGTATTTGTACTTTCCTTGACTATTTCCAATAGTTTTATTTCTATTCCACTACATCTCTGATCCAAATGTTGTATTTTTACTCCATTTATGTGAACACTTTAGTTGGGCTGCTACTTTGCAGTTGTAAATCATAGGCCTAATATTATAAAACGTATACATAAACCACTGTAGCCCTATTTAATACTGTGGCTGTTTGAAAATAGCCGATCTACAAGCTTGTAGATCTGCTATTTTCAAACATTCTTGTACTTTACTTTTGGTACTTTAAGTAGGCTACATTTTGACGCAAACACTTCCATACTTTTACTCAATTACATTTTGAATTCCAGCCTTTCTATTTGGGCTACTTTACAGAGTTGTGTGACTGTGACAGATGAATCTAATGTTGGTGTTGTGTGTGTGTGTGTTGCAGGTGACCTTCTGCAGAGTGGACTAAACTTCATACAGCCAGTTTTAAATGCTGAGTCATGTCTTCTTCTAGCTGTGACTCAGGGTTTGACTCGCTGTATGGATTCTTCAGCCATAAGGTCCTCCATGGACGGAGTCATCAGAAGATAGCTGGTAATGGAGTGTCTGTGACTCAGGAAGGGGAACACCAAGAACCTTCTCAACCTGCTGGAGTCGACGCAGCGAAGCCCTGAGAGCTGAAACGCATAACGGTGCCAACGCACGCTCTCACCCTGAGTAACGAGGCGTATGGTGCCAGGGACGTATAGGGGGCCCTACAACCTACGTGGCTCTACTTACCAGCTATCTTCAACCGAGAGGCGCGAGGCTCGGAAAGGTACGTACCTGGATTACACACGGCGACTATACTAGATTTTAAATTAGACTTTGTATATATATATATATATATATATATATATGTTTATGTTGAGTCTAGCAACACCAACCACTGACCATTGCCCATACATCCAAACAGAAAAGTTCTATCTGATTGTATTAAAACATTAAACTCACCAACCTTGTATTATCCTTTCTATCTGCAAAGTTCTGTTTGATAAAAAATCCACCTTAGACATGTTATGATCTTCTTTCTGTCAAGAAATTCCGTGCTGGAGATGTTGAAGTGTTGGAGTTTGGAGGCGCTCGTTGTAAATCACTGGGTGGTCCTGTGTGCACCAACTGTTTCTAAATGTCACAATGCGGGAGGCAGCGGGACGTTGCCTTCTTTCAAAAAGAGCGCTTCCAAACGCCAACACTCTAAAGCTGCATTCACACTGAGAGAAGCCAAGCTAATGGTTGGCTTGGTAATTCAGTGTTATCTCTATGCAAACCAGCTTTAAAAATGTCCAAGCTTCCAATCTTGATTCCAACCTCAAGCTTGCAGCTTTAATTACTTTTATGCTTTCAACACAATGCATTAATAATGGAGTTATCAGAGTGGAAATGGCAGATCTACAAGCTCAAAACGTCTCATCACAACACGTTCTGAGCCTTGTAGGTCAGCTGTTTCCTGTTTTAGAAAATGTATGACGTAATGGTAAGAATTATGGAAACCATAATTAAGAATATTATCTGTGGTTTTTGCCTTTTGCAACTTGTGTTTGTGAGGCCTAAAAGTGAAGCAAAAAAAACAAGTTCCAATGATCAATGCCAAACGAATACAATTAACCCATTAAAACCAGGAAATCATATTGTATTTTTTTGTTAACCATTTTAACTATTATTTTATACTTTTGCTAATAAAAAAGACTAAATGTTGCCTTTTGTTCTCCTGTCATTTCAGAACCTGTGGGAGGTAGGAGATAAAGAACACCATGGAGGTATGCCGGCTGGGTGAGCTTTCTGATTCCCACTGCTGCTGCTGCTTATTTAAGGAGGCTACACGCTACGTGCTACCATACAGTGTGTCGTCATTTCACGTTGCTTGCAGCGCGTCGTTTGCCAGTCTGAATATTTGCAGGGTTGTGCATTTGTCATGACTGCGCGGGCGGGGTGGCGGCCATCATTAACGTCAGTCCACATCACATGCGAACTCAGTCTAGGCCCAGTCTGTGATGTGGAGGGATGTGATGCGGGTCGTCATTCACGCCGTGTCTCGTGTCGTTTCACCAGACACAGATCCGCGTCGAGTTGTGTGTGTGGATGGATGGATAGATTGGTAGCATGTAGCCCCCTTAACACTGTGATTACAGCCATCTATGTTGTTAGGGCAGTGGTTTTCAACCAGTGGTCCGGGGACCACCAGTGGTCCTTGAGGGGGTTCCAGGTGGTCCCCAGTTAAATGCAGAGTTTGTAACCAAATGGACCCTTGTAGATGTTTAAGTCTTTCCATTTGGTTTCATTGTACACTCAGGTGTTATATTATTCAACATCTATATTAATTTACAAGAAGGCTCTACAATTAGAGAATGATCAATGGTTGCTCTCCTATGGCACCAACATTAACACAGCAATTGTGTGCAAAATCTTATCTAAATGATATTATCTGGGTCTGAGAGGCTAAATCTCATTAAATGCTGGCCCGTGGCTCAAATGCTGAATAGATAATGGACCTCGATGTGGTTGAAAACCACTGTAGGGCAGTGTGAAACTAACAGGGAATGCAAATGATGATTCTGTCATTTGCTTCCTTGGTTAGTGTGTTGTGAGTAGTGACCTTGTTTATCTGAGGCTGTCTGGAAGAAACCTTGTCTCCATTTTTCAACCTTTTGTTAAACTAATGTCCTGACTTCCTTACTGCGTCTCACACTAAAGTAGAACACGTAGCCGATCTACAAGCTCACAGCGCATAGATCGACATAGATTTCGTAACAATTTGGTAAATTGTAAGTGTGTTTAACAAATATCGAACAGATTAACTGTTAGCAAGAGCTTGTGTTCCAATGGATTGAATATAATTCTTAAGTTCACAAGTTATTTTTCCATTTCCTGAAGTAAGTTTTTGGACATACAAGGTTTCTAACCCACCTTCAGCCTTTAATTTCTGCCCTTTTCTCTTCTCTATCCTTTGCATAATAATAAAGTCCTTGTCCTGAAGTTCTAAAAGAAGGAGAAAAAAAAGTATTTCTTTCTTGTTTCTTTCTTCCATCTTACCTTGCAACTTGTATTGCACCAGTTCTTCACCAGTAGATTTTGTGTACATATGGAACCAATTTTGTTCCATTTTGTCACAGTATACAGTAGGCTAGGTTTTATAATCGTGACAGGGACAGTATACGTATACTTGGTTGTGTAATATAGTGACAGGGACAGTATATGAATACTAGGTTGTTTATATTATACAACCTAGTATACGTATACTGATCCCTGTCACTATAGGCTATATTAAACACATACTGTGACGGCGTACAGTATCTGTATACTAGGTTTTATAATATAGTGACAGGGACAGCATACGTATACTACTGTAGGTTGTATAACATAGTGATAGGGTACAGTATACGTAGACTAGGTCGTCTAATGTCGCTATTAATGGTTTCATGGCGTCGCTTGCGTTGCGTCATTTGCGTATACGTATACTTGGTTGTGTAATATAGTGACAGGAACAGTATATGAATACTAGGTTGTTTATATTATACAACCTAGTATACGTATACTGATCCCTGTCACTATAGGCTATATTAAACACATACTGTGACGGCGTACAGTATCTGTATACTAGGTTTTATAATATAGTGACAGGGACAGCATACGTATACTACTGTAGGTTGTATAACATAGTGATAGGGTACAGTATACGTAGACTAGGTCGTCTAATGTCGCTATTAATGGTTTCATGGCGTCATTTGCGTTGCGTAATTTTAGCGGGTGGCGGGCCAGCGTTGCGCGTCGGTTTGCGTCGTTCGCGTTCGTTGCCCGTCACTCGTGAAGACTGGAGACTAAAGGTAGGTCCCATGTGATTGCGCGGGGTGGCGGCCATCATTAACGTCAGTCCACATCACATGCGAACTCAGTCTAGGCCCAGTCTGTGATGTGGAGGGATGTGATGCGTGTCGTCACTCACGTCGTGTCTTGTGTCTTTTCACAAGATGTATCGTGATTTGAGTAATTTCAAACCATTTGCGGGTGACTCATTTCACACATGAATTACCCACAATTCACGCTGTCTTGTGTCGTTTCACAGGACGAGAATAATGGATTATAAAAGACAAATCACGATACGCCGCGGGCGTATTGTGATCGACAAATGAAGATACGCCTGCCGCGGCGTATCTTCATTGGTGTCTATTATAATCTCGTGTCTCGTGTCTTGTGTCGTTTCACAGGACGAGAATAATAGATTATAAAAGACATATCACGACATGCCGCGGGCGTATCGTGATTTGTGTCTTTTATAATCTTGCGTCATTTGTGATTTGATCATTTCTTCCCGATTGCGGCTAAAGCTGGTCTTTCGCGTCGTTCAGGCTGGGTGATTAGGTCAGAACAGGAAGTGATGTAAGGCCAATCATTCTCATGCTCAAAGGAAAACCAAGTGATCAAATGATCACTTAGTTTTTCTCTGCTGTTGTAGTATGTATTGTTCATTCATAGTATGTTGTGTATTAATGTCTTCCATAGTATGTTGTGTATTAATGTCTTCCATAGTATTTTGTGTATTAATGTCTTCCATAGTATGTTGTGTATTAATGTCTTCCATAGTATGTTGTGTATTAATGTCTTCCATAGTATGTTGTGTATTAATGTCTTCCATAGTATGTTGTGTATTAATGTCTTCCATAGTATGTTGTGTATTAATGTCTTCCATAGTATGTTGTGTATTAATGTCTTCCATAGTATGTTGTGTATTAATGTCTTCCATAGTATGTTGTGTATTAATGTCTTCCATAGTATGTTGTGTATTAATGTCTTCCATAGTATGTTGTGTATTAATGTCTTCCATAGTATGTTGTGTATTAATGTCTTCCATAGTATGTTGTGTATTAATGTCTTCCATAGTATGTTGTGTATTAATGTCTTCCATAGTATGTTGTGTATTAATGTCTTCCATAGTATGTTGTGTATTAATGTCTCCATAGTATGTTGTGTATTAATGTCTTCCATAGTATGTTGTGTATTAATGTCTTCCATAGTATGTTGTGTATTAATGTCTTCCATAGTATGTTGTGTATTAATGTCTTCCATAGTATGTTGTGTATTAATGTCTTCCATAGTATGTTGTGTATTAATGTCTCCATAGTATGTTGTGTATTAATGTCTCCATAGTATGTTGTGTATTAATGTCTTCCATAGTATGTTGTGTATTAATGTCTTCCATAGTATGTTGTGTATTAATGTCTTCCATAGTATGTTGTGTATTAATGTCTTACATAGTATGTTGTGTATTAATGTCTTCCATAGTATGTTGTGTATTAATGTCTTCCATAGTATGTTGTGTAATGCCATTCAAGTGTTGCTGTATTGCGGTCGCTTGCAGTTAAAGCTTCATCACGTCAGTCCACATCACATACAACCAGTATGTGATGTGCATTTATGTGAGAAGATTGTGTTTATTTTCAGACAATGCTCGTAATTTGGCAGTAGAGAAAAGCGAAGGCTGCTGCTACATTTCATTTGCAATCAATGCGTTGCGTCATTTGTCATTCTTACTCGTCATTTTCAGAAGAATTTAAAGTTCCGAAGAAAAGAAGGCTGCTGACATGGTGTCATTCATGTCTGGTATAACATGCGCCAATCATCCATAAATTATGTAAATTATAACATTTCCTCTATATTTAATTTAACCTTTATTTTACCAATAAAGGAAAAAAAGAAACATTGAGACGATAGTCTATCTCTATCTCAAAGGCTAAAATATAATTAGATTATCATGTAGACTGTTGTCAGGTCATTGTTGACCTGACATCCTATAGTTTATATGTACATAATTATGATTGTTTTAGTTATTCTATTAAGACTGATACTTGGTTTACCTATGATCCTAGATTACTGTTTCTATGCATTTGATGTATTTTAGATTGTTTATATGCATTTGATGTATTTTATATTACTGTTTATATGCATTTGATGTATTTTAGATTACTATTTCTATGCATTTGATGTATTGCCTCTGTGATGTCCTTGCTTATTGTAAATCGCTCTGGATTAAGAGCGTCTGCTAAATGCCTAAATTCTCTACCTGAAGAAAAGCCTGAAGACAGACTAAAAAAATGTTTTTGTTTTTATTTATTTTTCTTGTTCATAAAGTGCTCCAAGTGCTCAAAGTGAAAAGTGCAGCAGCAAACGTTTAGGTCATAGGACCACGGTCAGTGCTATGACACCAAATATAATAATATGCGGGGAAAGCTTCATCACGCCAGTCCACATCACATGCGAACATGCATTAGGGCCCAGTATGTGATGTGGATTGATGTGTCGCGTCGTTTCACATTTACGAGTAAAGCTTCAGTCCACATCACATACAAACATAGGGTTAGGGCTAGGGAGGTTAGGGGTATGTGATGTGGATTGATGTGATCTCATGTCTTGTATATTTCTGTGTCACTTGCGATGCGTAATGTGATTTGCGTTGACTCTTATTTCTTTTTTTTTTTTTTTTATTAATTTTTATTATGATTTTTTTGAAAGACAGGACATCACAGACATCAACAAAACATAACAAGACAAACACACCAGATTATCATAGACAAGTCAAACACGGGTAATTCACCTATCATATAAAAATACAAAAGTACAAAACACGAGTAATTCACCGATCATATAAATAGTACAAAAGTTAGCAACCTCTTGGAAAACGTGGACATCTACTAATGTAGCCATTATGGACTAAACGTCCAGATGCGCCATAATAGGACCCCAGATGAACTCGAATGCATGTCACGTTGACTCTTATTTCATGTCACTTGCGCTGCGTCGTCTGCGGGGAAAGCTCGCCACGTCAGTCCACATCACATATTGTCCATATGCGGCCAGTGTGTGATGTGCATTGATGTGATTTATGCATTATTTGTGGCTAAAGCTTGATAATCCACGGCGGTCAGTAGGCGAGGCACTGACGATGGCCCTACGACCTTAACGTTTGCTGCTGCACTTTATCCTTTTAGCACTTAGATCACTTTATGAGCACCAACACAATGTAATAAAAATGTATTTCCTACTTTGTCTAAGGAGTACATATTCTAAGATCTACATATTTGTGCCTGGTAGCTGGGCATAATAGATTTGCAAGCTCACAATGAGCTTGTAAGTCCATCTTTACATTTCACAAATTGTTTCTAATTTATTGCTTAATTTTTGTTTTTGTTTTACTTATTCATGAAATGGCATGTTCTATTTGTACTGCATGTATGTAAATTATTTAATTTGAATAATACCATTTGACCCCCGGAGGAATATTCACTTATGAATCTGAAACGAACAATAAACAAACCATGGCAAAAACATATTCTGATGTAAACATCGAAGTCTCATAACGTTTTAGATGGAGATCCAAAAGACATGCGACTATTCCCTGGGACCTTGTGAAAACAGCAGATCTACAAGCTTAGCTGGTAGATATGTTGTAGATCTGCTGTTTTCAATATCTAAAATTTTCATGGAATTTTTTGGATTATGTTCAAAATAAATGTACAAAATAAGAGAATAAATCTGTAAATACATTTTATGTCTTGAAATAATGGTAAAAAATTATGCTTGGGGAAAAGAAGCCTTAAGAAAACTACGATTTGTATTTATTACATTTTCTTCTTGTTCATAAAGTGCTCCAAGTGCTCAAAGTGAAAAGTGCAGCAGCAAACATTTAGGTCATAGGACCACGGTCAGTGCTATGACACCAAATATAATATGCGGGGAAAGCTTCATCACGCCAGTCCACATCACATGCGAACATGCATTAGGGCCCAGTATGTGATGTGGATTGATGTGTCGGCGTCGTTTCACATTTGCGAGTAAAGCTTTGGTCCACATCACATACAAACATAGGGTTAGGGCTAGGGAGGTTAGGGGTATGTGATGTGGATTGATGTGATCTCATGTCTTGTATATTTCTGCGCCACTTGCGATGCGTAATGTGATTTGCGTTCTCTTATTTCATGTCACTTGCGTTGCGTCGTCCACGGGGAAAGCTCGCCATGTCAGTCCACATCACATATTGTCCATATGCGGCCAGTGTGTGATGTGCATTGATGTGATTTAGGCATTATTTGTGGCTAAAGCTTGATAATCCACGGCGGTCAGTAGGCGAGGCACTGACGATGGCCCTACGACCTTAACGTTTGCTGCTGCACTTTATCCTTTTAGCACTTAGATCACTTTATGAGCACCAACACAATGTAATAAAAATAGATTTCCTTGTTTGTCTAAGGCGTGGGCTGTAAGCTCTACATAATTGTGCTGGTAGCTGGGCATAATAGATTTGCAAGCTCACAACAAGCTTGTATTAGTGCATTTTCACATTTCACAAATTGTTTAATTAATATAATAATAATTTATTGCTTACATTTTGTTTTGTTTTACTTATTCATGAAATGGCACGTTCTATTTGTGCTTGCTTCTTGTGAGCAATTTGAATACATTTTAATTGTAAAGAAAATATTAAGATGGATTTGCAAGCTCACAACGAGCTTGTACATCTATTTTCACTCATTTCTTTAAGCAATAAACTAAAAAAAGTTATGATTTTCTTTTACGTCATGAAATGGAATATTCCATTACTGCTTAGCTGGTAGATCTGCTGTTTTCAATATTCTAATTTGTATTATTTTCAATGGAATTTCTTAGATTATGTTCAATATAAATGTAAAAAAATAAGAATAAATCTGTAAATACATTTTATTTGTCTTGAAATAATGGTAAAACATTATGATTGGGGAAAAGAAGCCTTAAGCAAACTAAGATATTTATCTATTATTACATTTTGTTCTATGTTCATAAAGTGCTCCAAGTGCTCAAAGTGAAAAGTGCAGCAGCAAACGTTTAGGTCATAGGACCACGGTCAGTGCTATGACACCAAATATAATATGCGGGGAAAGCTTCATCACGCCAGTCCACATCACATGCGAACATGCATTAGGGCCCAGTATGTGATGTGGATTGATGTGTCGGCGTCGTTTCACATTTGTGAGTAAAGCTTCCGTCCACATCACATACAAACATAGGGTTAGGGCTAGGGAGGTTAGGGGTATGTGATGTGGATTGATGTGATCTCATGTCTTGTGTAATGTCACGCCGCTTGCGTTGCGTAATGTGATTTGCGTTGTCTCTTATTTCACGTCACACCACGGCGGTCAGTAGGCGAGGCACTGACGATGGCCCTACGACCCAAACATTTGCTGCTGCACTTTATCCTTTTAGCACTAAGATCACTTTATGAGCACCAACAAAATGCAACATAAATATCTTTCTTAGTTTGTCTAAGGAATTTTCCTTAAGCATTTAGTGAACAGAGACTTTTTCTTGTTTTCAGTTGTATAAAGGGACAAAGCTACAGCTAGACTTTGTGGAGATTTCTTTTAATTGATTGATTGGTATTGTGTATCTCTTATAACAAGTTTGTAAAGTTACATATAGATGGCTGTTGACGGGTCTAAAATATGGATTGTACTATTATTTTAATCAAACGATTAAACAGACTATTGTAACGTGAACACCATGGAATAAATCTACAAAAGGACTGCTTTGCTGCAGATCCTCTTACTGTTTTTATTTAATTTCTATTTGTCGTTTGTGTAAGTGACTTTACCAAAATGTACCAAAATGTATGTTTAAAAGAAAATTAAAAAGCAAAAGGCACTGGTATGGAACTCTTGGTTTACCGGGACGGGGTTCAATTCCCTGCAGTGCCCTGCTTTTTATATATATATATATATATATATATATATATATATATATATATATATATATATATATATATATATATATATATATATATATATATATATATTGCTCATTATGTTGCATCTTGGGTTGGGATCAGGCCTAGAATTTCGTCATTTTAGGGGCAAGGCCAGTTGGCCTTTAGTGTTGTCAAATTTTTGAGGGCACAAAGGCCAAGTGCCAGGGCAAGAAGGCCATCAATTAAAACATTGATTTTAAGTCCACGCCTCGACGGTCATAATTCATTTTGCTTAAAGATTAAGTACAAACAAAAACTGTTGACATTTTAGACTAGTTTTAGTCATCATGACAATTATTTTACCCCTTTATTTACCCCTTAATTGGACAAAGATTGCCATGTAATCATAATTATTTCACACAACATTTCCTCTCATCCTTTTGATGAAAACAACTATTTTAGGAATACAGTACAAGAGAACACAGAACACCTGTCCTGGTTATAACCAATGTCTATTCAACCAACTGATCTCAGTACATTACAGTAGTACACTACATACAGTACAGTACAGTACAGTACAGTACAGTAAGACAATACCAGCTAGTAGACAATGTCCAGTTCATCCAACTGAACCCACAACCCAGCAGCCACAGCCTAACATTACTAAACAACACCTGCAGAAGTTGCAGAACCACCAGTCCAGTAGCCTATAGGTAAATAAGCATGTACCACAAACACACACGCACACACACACACACACACACACACACACACACACACACACACACACACACACACACACACACACACACACACACACACACACACACACACACTCTGACACACACACACACACACACACCCGCGCGTGAACGTGCATACACGTGAGCGTCGCACGCAAACAAGGGGGCTAGTCGTTTGAGTTTGTGTTTGTTTGATGCTACACGCTAGGCTAACAGTAGTCTGGGATCACTTCACTTTACGGGGTTTGATCCGGTCGGGAGCGGAAACCACTTTGCGTCATGTTGTAGTCCTAGACGGACTACACTTTGGCCGGAACTATCAACCGGATTCAGTTTTAACCCAAAATATTCCCCTGCACCCAAGGACATACTTTTAGGGCCGACCTAATAAACACCTTGATGAGGCGTAGTTTTGCTTTCGAAAAATTTGTTTGGTATGTGCATCTTTTAATCCAACTCGTAGCGACTGGCAAGACTACGTAGGCTACTCCAGCATTTTAAAAGGGATTGGGGAAACAAACGGGGGGAACCAAATCAAAGCGACGCCGCTTCTTCTAGTGGTTTCCGCGCTTTAGGCGGAAACCAAACGGTCTGTTGTGAACGAACACCAGGCTCTCTCCCGGGAGCCTGGTAGGCGAGGTTAGGCTAACAGTAGACCAACATGGATTTAACATTTTTGTATGGATTCGTTTTTTTGGGCTAATGCTAGAGTTCAGGTACGTGTACACAGCCGTTCACTCACATTCTCTCTGTCTCCACTCTCCAGACATCTGCGCGGGGGGATTATTTCCATCACATCAGCTGGTTCCCTGTTCTAGCCTTATATTCCTTTATTTTGTCGCGTGTTGGACGTATGGCTTGATAACGTTGGAACATGTTGCAAACATCCTCCATGCCTCTGTGACAGATAAACATCGTCGCTTAGTAGTTTTGTAACTTTTACTGCCGTGTCCATTCAACTCTCTCTCTCTGCGTGTGTGCGTGCGCTCTGCCACTAGAGATGGGATTTATGGCTCTTTGAAGTGAGCCGGATCTCTAGGATCCGTTCATTTCAAAGAGCCGTTCAAAAGACTGGCTCATTCTAGTCACTAGTTGTAGTTACTTTGTAGATTTTGATTATAATCATCACTTCAACCCTATATACATTTATTTCGGACATAATAGGTACATAGGCCTACCTGCCATTTGAAAATAGCCGATCTACAAGCTGTGAGCTTGTAGATCTGCTATTTTCAAATGTTTTTTCCCCCTACATTTTATTCATTGGAAAAATTGTGAAATGGGACATTTTGCATAATGAGTACTTTCTAGCTACTATCAGTACGTTAACTACATTTTGATACCAATACTTTGATATTTTTACTCAAGTAGTCTACATTTTTTATTCCAAACTTCAACTTGTGGCAGAGTATTTCTACATTGTTGTACTTTTCCCACCACTGTTGTTCATTAGAAAGGAACGGCTCCCTATACTGCGAACCGGATCCCATCGTTCATATCAAAGAGCCGTTCAAAAGACTCGATTCGTTCGCGAACGTCCCGCCTCTATCTGCCACTGCATGTCAGAAAGCAGCAGGTGTTTGACCGTAATGCGCATCACAGGACATATTTCGTACTCTCTTTGTTCGTGAACTAAAATGAAGACAGATTTTAGCCCAGTCTTTATTTTGTAGTTATACATTTTCGTCTCCTCTTTATTCCTCAATGAAATTGTGAACAGCTGTGGGCGCTGGGCACTGCATGGGACAGCAGGGGCACCACGGCCACTGTGGCCGTTTGAGCATGTAATTTTTCGAGGGGCACACGGCCAAAGAGATGGGCAACGACGGCCATGGCCGTCGTGGCCGCCGTGAAATTCCTGCCCTGGTTGGGATCCTTATTTATTTTTTATGAACAGTCTTCGAAAAACCCCCGAAGATGACATACTTTTTGTTGAAACTCAAGATTGTCCACCTTTTTTTCAAAGTCTTTGAAAACCCCCAGAAGACATGCTACAGCCTTTTGTCCAAACTCCAGATTTATTTAATTGCATACAGGTATTATTATAGTGGTTTAGTATATATATATATATATATATATATATATATATATATATATATATATACCTATATAATAGTATTATATAGGTATTATTGTAGTGGCTCTGAAAGATGTCCATAGACCCTCTTAGCCTGACACTTCAGTCCGCACATCACCCCCCCCTGCTGGTGGGTGGTGTGTAGTGTGGACTGAAGCTGCACGTATTTTAATCTATTTCGAAGGCGCCTTTAGAGCGGGCGCTTTGAATGGGCCAATCAGGGTTGTATGCTTGGGGCACGTGGTGATTTCTCCCTCCTGCGCTCCGGTCCCAGCCCCCTCCAAACAGAGCTCTTGAGCTCACGTGAGACTCGCTCGTGGACTCTGATTGGTGTCCTCTGCCCACGTGAGAGTCTAGTGGACTCTGATTGGTCCGTGAAAACTGTCATGGCGGAGTCAGACTTGACTCGTATTATTTTAATAAACTATGAAATAGTGCCGTTTCCTCACGTTTTAATACCATTTTGCACTAACGTAAACATGCAGACATATAATATGTTATGAGAAATAACGTATTTTTGCAATGTCACGCCACGTCGACGTCGCGCGGCGTGTGTGTGTGTGTGTGTGTGTGTGTGTGTGTGACGTCAATAGGCTTTAGCCCGCCCACGCCGAAATAGAATCTGCCCTGGTAATCTCAGACTCTCCCGGAGTGAAACGTAGTGAACGTAGTGTGAGATGTCTGGCGCTCGCAGTCAGGCAAAGACCCTCTGGACCACAACTATCTTCATATACCGTAATTGCCGGACTATAAGCCACGGCTTTTTCCCCATGTTTTGAACCCTGCGGCTTATACAACGGTGCGACTTATATAAAGATTTTTACAGCAAACGGCCAGTTAGTTTACACTGGCCTTTAACAAGGATTTATACGTAGATTTTTTACAGCTAATGGCCACCAGGGGCACTCTAGCGGGAAGCAGGAAGGACACCTGCGGCTTATATATGTAAACATTAGTTTTTTGTTCTAAATTTAGCTGGTGCGGCTTATATTCAGGTGCGGCTTATAGTCCAGCAATTACAGTATAATATTCATAGAGGTGAAGTGGTCCTTAAGGGTGAGGGTTTAACAGACCAAACTGCAGCTACTGTTGTTTCTGCTGTATTGTTGTTGAAGGCAACCGTTCACCTCATTTACACTGGGATTGATTTAAAGGACAACTTTGTTTTTTTACAACAAGGGTTCATATTTTAGATTGTAATTAGAGAAAAGTTTACTGTGCTAAAATGTGGGGCATGCTTACACATGGGGGCTCAATATGTCTTTTTAGACACAATAAGACAGCAGTTTCTTGCTTTAAAGGGGCACTCCACCACTTTTCAACCTATGTTCATATAATTGGTCCTCACTCAAAAATAGCTTTTTTCTTTTTTTTTCTTTTTTTTTTTTCTCAGAGGAGGGCTGTGGGCAGGTCAGAAACCCATAGTCTTGTGACATCATCGATTGTCAATCCAGCTTATAGAAACTGCAGGCTTTCTATTCCTGAAAAGTTGCAATTTTAAAGTGGAAGCCATTGTTCTCGCGATAATAAAAATCTAAATATTTTTTTCAAAAATATTGATTAAATTTTTTTTTTGGAAAATGATGATGTCACAAGACTATGGATTCTGAACTTCCCACAGCTCTCCTAGGAGACTTGGACTGAGTAGAATTTTTTTTTTTTATATTTTATCATGAACATTAGTGAGGACCTATTATATGAAGACAGGTTGAAAAGTGGTGAACTACTCCTTTAAGTACAATCTAAAATATGAACCCTTGTTGTATAAAACTAAAGTTGTCCTTTAATGCATTTTACCTCAGGCCTCAACAGGTAAACCTGCCCAGGACTCAATGTGTTGCTTCGCACCACATTGTGATCTTGTATCTGCTGTTTTCACTCACTACTACTTATGTTTATTCATTTTTGTTTGCACTTATTAAATGACTTGATTTTTGTATTTACATTTTGGAAAAAAAGAAAGAAAAAAAAAACATTTTATTTTAAAATATGTTTATTTGAATTGTTTGATTCTATGTATGTATTTAATGCAAGGATATTTTCTTCTATCAGTGCACATAGGGTGTATAGTCCAGTGGGCGAATAGAGACTTATTACTTATGCCCTGCCTACTATTAAGCCCCGCCCCATATTCCCATTGGCTGAGCTTTAAAACGGCTATAACTCCAGTTTGCAGCATGGTACCGTCTCGAAACTTGGCGTGAGTACTTAGATAGCCAATAGGAATGAGCTGTCATGATAAGCACCCACTCTGTCTTGCCTGTTGGCTGAGCTTTAAACCGCCATTTCGACATTAAACTCCAGTTAGCAGCAGGTTACCGGTCTCAAACTCGGTGGGTGGTCCGACAGACCTAACGGCTAGCCGCTAATGCTAACCGCTACTTCCGCTGATGTTAAAAATGCTAATGCTAATGTTAAAGCTAATGCTACGAATGCTAATATTAAAAATGCTAATGCATACACTCAGCGAGCTGCAGGCACACTTAAACATTTCGTAGGAATAAAAATTTCGTAGGAATTTTCTTTTCTAATAGTTAGGTTTGTCTTCTACCTATAAATACGTCAAGAAGCAAAGACGCTGGTCTGGCACTCCTGGTTTACTAGGATGGGGTTCAATTCCCTGAGGTGTCCTGCTGATTGCACTTACAGGAATGTTGATTTGAGGGGTTGGTCGTACAACAGTATTAATTCATGTTTTGATCTTTCCTTCCTTTCCATTTTTTTTTCATTAATTATATAATCTACATCTATAAATTGTATGTGCTATATCTATACATTATGTGTGCTAGATTTGTGCATTTATAGAACACATATAATCTAAAAAAAAAACACAGATCCAGAACACAATTTATAGATCTAGAACAGAGAGTATAAAAACCTGACATTTTGTCGAAACTCAAGATTTTTCACCTTTTTTTTCAAAGTCCTCGAAAACCACCAAAGACGACCAAAGATGTCGTCAAAACATTTGTTGTATAGCTCACCAAGACAAATTTGTCGTTATTTATTTTCCGATTGTCTTCAAAATCCCCAAAAAGACAAAAGACATCGTATGTCTGCTATGACACACTTAGTGAGCTGCAAGCACCATGTCTTAGAATGTTCTCCTTAAAGGAGTAGTTCACCCCCAAAATGACTTTTTTTCTATTGATTACTCAGGCCATGGAGAGTAGAGTTCAATAATATTTTTGGGTTTTTGTCACATTCCTAAGACAACATTTTTAATTCGAGTAAATTTACCCCCATTGATTCCGGATGGTGACCCGTTTCGAAACGGGTCACCATCCGGAATCAATGGGGGTAAATTTATTGTTATCACATTTTTGTCTTAGGAATGCGACAAAAAACACACAATATTATTTAGTCCCCCCAGGAATCCGCGGAGAAAAAAATCTTTATTCCGCGGAGAACAATCCTGATTCTGCGGAATTCTGCGGAGAACATTTCTTGATTCCGTGGACATTAAAAAACAACCCTAAAATGACCAGTTATCAAGCTAAAAATTATATAGTTCTAATAATCAAGTAAAACCCTTCATGAAATAGCTACAATTAATTGTAATTAGTGGTTAGAATAATCGAATAATCATTTTTGAGAATAAAAATCTAATATAAAATCTATTATTTTTAATTGCTATTGTTCTTAATAATTACTTTCTGTTGCAAAGACTATATTGTCATCCAAACCATGCCCATAGTAACCACATTGTAGAGCAGGGGTCCTCAACCTTTTCTGGCCGCGACCCCCAAAATAATCACATTTTGACTCGCGACCCCCGGTCCTTAAAGACCCCGCCCCCCCCCCCCCCCCCCCCCCCGCCCGCGCCGCATTGTGCGCTTGTAGATCGGCTGTTTTCACTACTAGGCTACTTCTTAAAGTTATGCAGAGAAAACAACACTGACACGTGATATGAATGATGACGCATTTATTTTCTTATTGTTGCATTTACAAGAGAAGAATAGAGTCCGCAACACTGGTAATACACTGGTAATAATAATTTTTAGCCACATGAATCTGTCCAGCAATAAAAGAAAAAAAAGGGGGAAACCGAAAAAATATTTCCCTGGATCTGACAGCTGCATTAATTATATGCTCGTAACGTTACAGCAAAAAAAACTGTCCAGCAAAAAAAGGGGAAACTATGCACTGGTTTCCAAAACAATATAATTTAACCATATCTGACAGCACTCAGCACTTATGACAGCTGCGCCTGTATTCATATGCTCTTAACATTAAACAGCAAAAAAAAACGGAAACAAATACACCATATGTGAAACTATATACTGTTGGTTTTCGTTTGCATCCACACAATAAAATGTAACCAGCATATCTGACAGCACTTTTTTTATGTACAGTTTATGAATTGTTTTGGCATAGGCCTACCTTTTGAGGTTAGTGGGATGGTTGAGCTTGTTTCTTTGAACAGAGAAGTGCGAATCTAGGTTCAATATTGCTCACTGCAACACGGAGATCATCTTCAACTCTGGTGAGTCGTGATCTGTATTTATTTTTTATATATGTGAGCGCAGAAAACGTCTTTTCACACAAGTAAGTGGACGGGAAATGAATCAAAACATCCATTGCTGCTTTTGACAGTTCTGTGTAATTCGCAGCCACATATTTAGATAGCCAGAATTCCTCCAGTGTGGATGATTTGAACTTGATCTCTGATGCCCTATCAGCTGAAAGGTCCAACAGCGAGTCCTGCAGTTCTGATGACAAGTGTGCCCCCGTGGACTCGGTGAAAGGAAAGCGTATCCAATCATATCTTTCTGGGGCGTCATCTTTTGGGAAGTACTTGTGGAAACAGTCAGTCAAACCTCTCAGATGAGAGATGATATCTCCGTTTATGATGTCTCTATTTAAGTCATAATCATCCATGAAATCCTCAAGCTCTGGAAACATGTCAATATTACCCTCATTGACTCGCGTTGTCCAGCGATCTAGCTTCCTCTGAAACCCAGCGATCTTATCAGAAATATTGAGAATGTTATTGTTTGAGCCTTGGAGCGACAGGTTTAGTGTGTTGAGTTTATCAAATATTCCTGCCAAGTATGCCAGGGCACAAACCCAGCGAGGGTCACTCAAGTGGGCAGCAATGGGAGAATGGTGCTCTGTTAAAAACATACGCACCTCCTCACGCAGCTCAAACAGTCTGGTCAGCACTCTGCCCCGTGAGAGCCATCTCACCTCTGTGTGGAAAAGTAAGGTTTCATGCTCAGATCCCATTTCTTGGCAAAGTGTTGCAAACAATCTGGATTGTAGAGGGCGGGATTTGATAACATTTACCATTTTGATTGCCGTTTGTAGCACATCCTGCAGCGCTGGTGGCAGGGGCTTACTCGCCAGTGCTTCGCGGTGAATCATGCAATGTGTGAATTTAATATGGGGCGCTACCTCCATAACTTTGGCTTTTAATCCCTTTCTTGATCCCTGCATAGCACCAGCTCCATCTGTGCACACAGATTTGCAATGTTTCCAACTTAGTCCTTCTTCGTGCAATTTACTGTCCACTGCATTGAAGATGTCCTGTCCGGTGCATGTCCCCTCCAGGGGCACGCAAAACAGCAGCTCTTCATTTATTTTTCCTTCGTGGGTGTACCTTGCAAAGACAAGCAAATTGGCGCAGTTGCCAACGTCCGTCGATTCGTCCATCTGCAGTGAAAACGACCCACTTTTCTTAATTCGCTCAGTGACCTGACATTTAATGTCATTTGACATGTCACCAATACGCCTGCACATAGTGTCATCTGAAAACGGGATGGTCTCAAATGATTTTGCTATTGCGTCGCCATGCATATGCCTTGCCATTGCCTGGGCTGCTGGGCGGATGAGCTCTTCTGCGATTGTGTAAGGTTTTTTTTGTTTGGCCACAAGATGTGCCACTTCAAAAGAAGCTGCCAGTGCTTTGGAAGGGATTGACACATATTCAGTTATTCTTGTCTTTAGTCCGCCCAGGCCACTCTCCTTTTCACGAAAATATTCCAATGGTTGGTTGATATCATCCTCGTGTCTCGTTTGCAAATGTCTTTTGAGTTGGAAGGGTTTCAAGCTCTCGTTAGCAAGTAACTCATTACAGAGAACACACAGTGGGTAATCGATGTTATCCTTCACATGGCACGTAAATCCATACTGCAAAAACTCTGCTTGATATTTTCGGCGCTTGGACGTAGCCGTCTTTGACGCAGGTTTTCGTTTTGCTGCAATGTTTTCATCTTTATCATCACCTGTTGTTGGTGGCTCCTCCTGAGACGGTTGTTCTTGGCCTGCAGTTGTTGACAGGGGCGGGTCCACGGTCACGGGTCCTGCTGCCTTTGGTGTAGCGGTGCTGCTGCTGGATATGCTGCTGTCTTGTGCGAGCAGCTCAGGCCTGGCTGCTGGCGGCGGTGGTGGTGGTCCAGCTGGTGGCTCCAGTGTGGTCTTGGCGGCGGGGAAAAACAGAGTCCTCTGAATGAATTTCTTCTTTGCTGGAGGTGCCATGATGTTGTCGTTGTAACAGCCAACACACGAGTGTTTTTCAGGCTATCAGGGTGCCCATTTTATACAGTAACTTGTATGTGAATACAAAGCCATCACATTTGCATTTATATGGCTGTGCGCTCCGAGCGCCCTGGTTGGCTGAAACAATCTATTGTTGTAGGCCTAGGCCAGGGAAGCACAGGTAGGCTAAATGTATTTTATAATTCATAGTTTGCTAACATTTTAAACTTTAAAATGTTAGCATTTTAGCTCTTAATCAATCCAGAGTTACTTACAATAAGGTAATCATCATCATCATCATTATAATGGAACTATAACGAAATATTAGGCATATCTAAGAAAGACAGGTAGACCAAACATTGTAGGCCTATTCATGTTATTGTTCAGTGAATAAAATAGCAAAACAAACACATATAAAATGGAGACATGTAGTACACTGTACATATAGTCTATATATTTAACAAAACAAAAAATGACAAGGCAGTGCAGTATAGGTATCGGGTTTGATTGAATACTTTATTTATTAGAAGGAAAAGGTATAGTTCACTGCATGGTATAATTAAGGCCAACTAAATACAAGGATACTGATAAGTCTTTGTGCATCTTTCAATTGTGGTCTTTTTTTAAACTTAAGAACACAAAACAATGTTGTCTTTGGAATGGTTTCTGACTGCATAGTAGTAGCCAGTAGCCTGCCCTATGCAGAAACCATTTCAAAGACAAACAAACATATAAAATGGACACATACATAGGCCTACAGATATACAAAATGAGTCATAACAATGCTTTACCCCCTCCAACTGTATAGCATGTTTTTTCAATACTGTTTTTATAGTATTACTATTTTGACTTGCTTTGTCAATGTAAACGTATGTTTTCTTGAATTGGTAGGCCTATAACTATAATTTACTATAATTGACAAGAAAGTGTTGAGAAAACACATTAAACACAGGTCTATGTCAGCTATACAGGAGATGTTTAGGAATGTGAGGAATTTAACAGATATGTCGTCTGCCCATACTTATGAGTGGATGCAAATGCGAGTCTTTGTTCACCGTCGGCCGACAATTAGCGACAATTAGCACCCTTAATTCGGTTTCGGTGTGCGGGCTATTAGCACCCTCAGCCTTCGTTTCGATGTGTGGGGAGGGGAGGAGCGTTTCTATATGCAAGGAAAATAGACATTTTTATAAATCTTATCCAGCCAGGCCCTGTCTGGTCAGCACTCTGCCCCGTGAGAGCCATCTCACCTCTGTGTGGAAAAGCAACACACATCCATTCCACACTCACACTGTCGATTTTCCGCTATGAAAATGTTTCTATAAAAATGTTTTCCAGGCGTTTTTCTTTTTTTTTTTTTTTTTTTTTTACCCATTTTTTTTTTTTTTTACCAAGAATTCTGGCGACCCCCCGAAAATTTTTGGCGACCCCCCTGGGGGTCGCGACCCACAGGTTGAGAACCACTGTTGTAGAGGATAGCCTACCTACTCCCTAGTATGGGTGTAATATTTATTTATTCTCTTCTGCATTAGCATTGTTACTGCCAGGACCATAGAGGCATAGAGGAACTATAGTTCAGGACACAGTTTCTGTCAGGAACGAATGTGGTACCGGACCAATACAACGTCAGTGCAACTAGCAGGAGGGAAGCTAAGCTATTCCCCCAGGCTCTGTATGAGGTGGCCACTGATCAAACCATGTACAAATCGTTTTATAATAGTAGTAATGACTACTCCCGCCGCTCTGCTGCCACTCGCGACTGTTATTCCGCGGCCGTCAGAAAAGTCCGCGAATGGCCGAGAAATCCGCGGGTGGTCGCGAGTTCCGCGAAAATTTCCGTTTTCGCGGAATCGCGGATTCCTGGGGGGACTAATTATTGAACTCTACTCTCCATGACCTGAGTAATCAATAGAAAAAAAGTCATTTTGGGGGTGAACTACTCCTTTAATTCTAAATCTAATCCTAGATTTTTCAAAGTGCGATAACTCGGAAATCAATAGGTTTTAAGCGCCCATCTTTTAGTATGTTGTATAGCTCGTCGAGACGATTAATTCATCTTTTCCAGATTGTCTTCAAAACCCCCAAAATCCCCCAAAAAAACTATAGCAAGGCGTCAAAACATAGATTTTAAGTCTTAAATTTCCGATAGTGCCGATCTTTTGGTATGTTGTATAGCTCTTCGAGACGAACGTTTAGATGTGTGACACATTGCTGTGCGACCCCTGGAACCCTACTTTTTTTCGACAAATGCTAATGCTAACAAATGCTAATGCTAGATTTTTCAAAGTGCGATAACTCGGAAACCAATAGGTTTTAAGCGCCCGTCTTTTAGTATGTTGTATAGCTCTTCGAGACGAACGCATGGATGTGAAATTTATTGATTTTTTTCAGATTGTCTTCAATACCCCCAAAATTTACACAAGGCTATAGTAAGGCGTCAAAACATAGATTTTAAGTCTTAAATTTCCGATAGTGCCGATCTTTTGGTATGTTGTATAGCTCGTCGAGACGAACGTGTAGATGTGTGACACATTGCTGTGCGACCCCTGGAACCCTACTTTTTTTCGACAAATGCTAATGCTAACAAATGCTGATGCTAGATTTTTCAAAGTGCCATAACTTGGAAACCAATAGGTTTTAAGCGCCCGTCTTTTAGTATGTTGTATAGCTCTTCGAGACGAACGCGTGGATGTGAAATGTACTGATTTTTTCAGATTGTCTTCAAAACCCCCAAAATTACATAAGGCGATTTTAAGTCTTAAATTTCAGATAGTGTCTATCTCTTGGTATGTTGTATAGCTCGTCGAGACGAACATGTGGATGTGTGACACTTTGCTGTGCGACCCCTGGAACCCTACTTTTTTTTTCGACAAATGCTAATGCTAACAAATGCTAATGCTAGATTTTTCAAAGTGCGATAACTGGGAAACCAATAGGTTTTAAGCGGCCGTCATTTAGTATGTTGTATAGCTCTTCGAGACGAACGCGTGGATATGAAATGTATAGATTTTTTTCAGATTGTCTTCAAAACCCCCAAAATTACATAAGGCTATAGTAAGGCGTCAAAACATAGATTTTAAGTCTTAAATTTCAGATAGTGTCTATCTCTTGGTATGTTGTATAGCTCGTCGAGACGAACATGTGGATGTGTGACACATTGCTGTGCGACCCCTGGAACCCTACTTTTTTTTCGACAAATGCTAATGCTAACAAATGCTAATGCTAGATTTTTCAAAGTGCGATAACTTGGAAACCAATAGGTTTTAAGCGGCCGTCTTTTAGTATGTTGTATAGCTCTTCGAGACGAACGCGTGGATGTGAAATGTACTGATTTTTTCAGATTGTCTTCAAAACCCCCAAAATTACATAAGGTGATTTTAAGTCTTAAATTTCAGATAGTGTCTATCTCTTGGTATGTTGTATAGCTCGTCGAGACGAACATTTGGATGTGTGACACTTTGCTGTGCGACCCTTGGAACCCTACTTTTTTTTTCGACAAATGCTAATGCTAACAAATGCTAATGCTAGATTTTTCAAAGTGCGATAACTGGGAAACCAATAGGTTTTAAGCGGCCGTCATTTAGTATGTTGTATAGCTCTTCGAGACGAACGCGTGGATATGAAATGTATAGATTTTTTTCAGATTGTCTTCAAAACCCCCAAAATTACATAAGGCTATAGTAAGGCGTCAAAACATAGATTTTAAGTCTTAAATTTCAGATAGTGTCTATCTCTTGGTATGTTGTATAGCTCGTCGAGACGAACATGTGGATGTGTGACACATTGCTGTGCGACCCCTGGAACCCTACTTTTTTTCGACAAATGCTAATGCTAACAAATGCTAATGCTAGATTTTTCAAAGTGCGATAACTTGGAAACCAATAGGTTTTAAGCGGCCGTCTTTTAGTATGTTGTATAGCTCTTCGAGACGAACGCGTGGATGTGAAATTTATAGATTTTTTTCAGATAGTCTTCAAAACCCCCAAAATTACATAAGGCGTCAAAACATAGATTTTAAGTCTTAAATTTCAGATAGTGTCTATCTCTTGGTATGTTGTATAGCTCGTCGAGACGAACATGTGGATGTGTGACACATTGCTGTGCGACCCCTGGAACCCTACTTTTTTTTCGACAAATGCTAATGCTAACAAATGCTAATGCTAGATTTTTCAAAGTGCGATAACTTGGAAACCAATAGGTTTTAAGCGGCCGTCTTTTAGTATGTTGTATAGCTCTTCGAGACGAACGCGTGGATGTGAAATGTACTGATTTTTTCAGATTGTCTTCAAAACCCCCAAAATTACATAAGGCGATTTTAAGTCTTAAATTTCAGATAGTGTCTATCTCTTGGTATGTTGTATAGCTCGTCGAGACGAACATTTGGATGTGTGACACTTTGCTGTGCGACCCTTGGAACCCTACTTTTTTTTTTCGACAAATGCTAATGCTAACAAATGCTAATGCTAGATTTTTCAAAGTGCGATAACTGGGAAACCAATAGGTTTTAAGCGGCCGTCATTTAGTATGTTGTATAGCTCTTCGAGACGAACGCGTGGATATGAAATGTATAGATTTTTTTCAGATTGTCTTCAAAACCCCCAAAATTACATAAGGCGATTTTAAATCTTAAATTTCAGATAGTGTCTATCTCTTGGTATGTTGTATAGCTCGTCGAGACGAACATTTGGATGTGTGACACTTTGCTGTGCGACCCTTGGAACCCTACTTTTTTTTCGACAAATGCTAATGCTAACAAATGCTAATGCTAGATTTTTCAAAGTGCGATAACTGGGAAACCAATAGGTTTTAAGCGGCCGTTATTTAGTATGTTGTATAGCTCTTCGAGACGAACGCGTGGATATGAAATTTATGTGTGACACATTGCTGTGCGACCCCTGGAACCCTACTTTTTTTCCGACAAATGCTAATGCTAACAAATGCTAATGCTAGATTTTTCAAAGTGCGATAACTGGGAAACCAATAGGTTTTAAGCGGCCGTCATTTAGTATGTTGTATAGCTCTTCGAGACGAACGCGTGGATATGAAATTTATGTGTGACACATTGCTGTGCGACCCCTGGAACCCTACTTTTTTTTCGACAAATGCTAATGCTAACAAATGCTAATGCTAGATTTTTCAAAGTGCGATAACTGGGAAACCAATAGGTTTTAAGCGGCCGTCATTTAGTATGTTGTATAGCTCTTCGAGACGAACGCATGGATATGAAATGTATAGATTTTTTTCAGATTGTCTTCAAAACCCCCAAAATTACATAAGGCTATAGTAAGGCGTCAAAACATAGATTTTAAGTCTTAAATTTCAGATAGTGTCTATCTCTTGGTATGTTGTATAGCTCGTCGAGACGAACATGTGGATGTGTGACACATTGCTGTGCGACCCCTGGAACCCTACTTTTTTTCGACAAATGCTAATGCTAACAAATGCTAATGTTAGATTTTTCAAAGTGCGATAACTGGGAAACCAATAGGTTTTAAGCGGCCGTCATTTAGTATGTTGTATAGCTCTTCGAGACGAACGCGTGGATATGAAATTTATGTGTGACACATTACTGTGCGACCCCTGGAACCCTACTTTTTTTTCGACAAATGCTAATGCTAACAAATGCTAATGCTAGATTTTGCAAAGTGCGATAACTGGGAAACCAATAGGTTTTAAGCGGCCGTCATTTAGTATGTTGTATAGCTCTTCGAGACGAACGCGTGGATATGAAATTTATGTGTGACACATTGCTGTGCGACCCCTGGAACCCTACTTTTTTTTCGACAAATGCTAATGCTAACAAATGCTAATGCTAGATTTTTCAAAGTGCGATAACTGGGAAACCAATAGGTTTTAAGCGGCCGTCTTTTAGTATGTTGTATAGCTCTTCGAGACGAACGCGTGGATGTGAAATTTATAGATTTTTTTCAGATTGTCTTCAAAACCCCCAAAATTACATAAGGCGTCAAAACATAGATTTTAAGTCTTAAATTTCAGATAGTGTCTATCTCTTGGTATGTTGTATAGCTCGTCGAGACGAACATGTGGATGTGTGACACATTGCTGTGCGACCCCTGGAACCCTACTTTTTTTCGACAAATGCTAATGCTAACAAATGCTAATGCTAGATTTTTCAAAGTGCGATAACTGGGAAACCAATAGGTTTTAAGCGGCCGTCATTTAGTATGTTGTATAGCTCTTCGAGACGAACGCGTGGATATGAAATTTATGTGTGACACATTGCTGTGCGACCCCTGGAACCCTACTTTTTTTTCGACAAATGCTAATGCTAACAAATGCTAATGCTAGATGTTTCAAAGTGCGATAACTTAGAAACCAATAGGTTTTAAGCGGCCGTCTTTTAGTATGTTGTATAGCTCTTTGAGACGAACGCGTGGATGTGAAATTTATAGATTTTTTTCAGATTGTCTTCAAAACCCCCAAAATTACATAAGGCGTCAAAACATAGATTTTAAGTCTTAAATTTCAGATAGTGTCTATCTCTTGGTATGTTGTATAGCTCGTCGAGACGAACATGTGGATGTGTGACACATTGCTGTGCGACCCCTGGAACCCTACTTTTTTTCGACAAATGCTAATGCTAACAAATGCTAATGCTAGATTTTTCAAAGTGCGATAACTGGGAAACCAATAGGTTTTAAGCGGCCGTCATTTAGTATGTTGTATAGCTCTTCGAGACCAACGCGTGGATATGAAATTTATAGATTTTTTTCAGATTGTCTTCAAAACCCCCAAAATTACATAAGGCTATAGTAAGGCGTCAAAACATAGATTTTAAGTCTTAAATTTCAGATAGTGTCTATCTCTTGGTATGTTGTATAGCTCGTCGAGACGAACATGTGGATGTGTGACACATTGCTGTGCGACCCCTGGAACCCTACTTTTTTTCGACAAATGCTAATGCTAACAAATGCTAATGCTAGATTTTTCAAAGTGCGATAACTTGGAAACCAATATGTTTTAAGCGGCCGTCTTTTAGTATGTTGTATAGCTCTTCGAGACGAACGCGTGGATGTGAAATTTATAGATTTTTTTCAGATTGTCTTCAAAACCCCCAAAATTACATAAGGCTATAGTAAGGCGTCAAAACATAGATTTTAAGTCTTAAATTTCAGATAGTGTCTATCTCTTGGTATGTTGTATAGCTCGTCGAGACGAACATGTGGATGTGTGACACATTGCTGTGCGACCCCTGGAACCCTACTTTTTTTCGACAAATGCTAATGCTAACAAATGCTAATGCTAGATGTTTCAAAGTGCGATAACTTGGAAACCAATAGGTTTTAAACGGCCGTCTTTTAATATGTTGTATAGCTCTTCGAGACGAACGCGTGGATGTGAAATTTATAGATTTTTTTCAGATTGTCTTCAAAACCCCCCAAATTACATAAGGCGTCAAAACATAGATTTTAAGTCTTAAATTTCAGATAGTGTCTATCTCTTGGTATGTTGTATAGCTCGTCGAGATGAACATGTGGATGTGTGACACATTGCTGTGCGACCCCTGGAACCCTACTTTTTTTCGACAAATGCTAATGCTAACAAATGCTAATGCTAGATTTTTCAAAGTAGGATAACTTGGAAACCAATATGTTTTAAGCGGCCGTCTTTTAGTATGTTGTATAGCTCTTCGAGACGAACGCGTGGATGTGAAATTTATGTGTGACAAATTACTGTGCGACCCCTGGAACCCTACTTTTTTTTCGACAAATGCTAATGCTAACAAATGCTAATGCTAGATTTTGCAAAGTGCGATAACTGGGAAACCAATAGGTTTTAAGCGGCCGTCATTTAGTATGTTGTATAGCTCTTCGAGACGAACGCGTGGATATGAAATTTATGTGTGACACATTGCTGTGCGACCCCTGGAACCCTACTTTTTTTTCGACAAATGCTAATGCTAACAAATGCTAATGCTAGATTTTTCAAAGTGCGATAACTGGGAAACCAATAGGTTTTAAGCGGCCGTCTTTTAGTATGTTGTATAGCTCTTCGAGACGAACGCGTGGATGTGAAATTTATAGATTTTTTTCAGATTGTCTTCAAAACCCCCAAAATTACATAAGGCTATAGTAAGGCGTCAAAACATAGATTTTAAGTCTTAAATTTCAGATAGTGTCTATCTCTTGGTATGTTGTATAGCTCGTCGAGACGAACATGTGGATGTGTGACACATTGCTGTGCGACCCCTGGAACCCTACTTTTTTTCGACAAATGCTAATGCTAACAAATGCTAATGCTAGATTTTTCAAAGTGCGATAACTGGGAAACCAATAGGTTTTAAGCGGCCGTCATTTAGTATCTTGTATAGCTCTTCGAGACGAACGCGTGGATATGAAATTTATGTGTGACACATTGCTGTGCGACCCCTGGAACCCTACTTTTTTTTCGACAAATGCTAATGCTAACAAATGCTAATGCTAGATGTTTCAAAGTGCGATAACTTGGAAACCAATATGTTTTAAGCGGCCGTCTTTTAGTATGTTGTATAGCTCTTCGAGACGAACGCGTGGATGTGAAATTTATAGATTTTTTTCAGATTGTCTTCAAAACCCCCAAAATTACATAAGGCTATAGTAAGGCGTCAAAACATAGATTTTAAATTTCAGATAGTGTCTATCTCTTGGTATGTTGTATAGCTCGTCGAGACGAACATGTGGATGTGTGACACATTGCTGTGCGACCCCTGGAACCCTACTTTTTTTCGACAAATGCTAATGCTAACAAATGCTAATGCTAGATTTTTCAAAGTGCGATAACTTGGAAACCAATAGGTTTTAAACGGCCGTCTTTTAATATGTTGTATAGCTCTTCGAGACGAACGCGTGGATGTGAAATTTATAGATTTTTTTCAGATTGTCTTCAAAACCCCCCAAATTACATAAGGCGTCAAAACATAGATTTTAAGTCTTAAATTTCAGATAGTGTCTATCTCTTGGTATGTTGTATAGCTCGTCGAGATGAACATGTGGATGTGTGACACATTGCTGTGCGACCCCTGGAACCCTACTTTTTTTCGACAAATGCTAATGCTAACAAATGCTAATGCTAGATTTTGCAAAGTGCGATAACTGGGAAACCAATAGGTTTTAAGCGGCCGTCATTTAGTATGTTGTATAGCTCTTCGAGACGAACGCGTGGATATGAAATTTATGTGTGACACATTGCTGTGCGACCCCTGGAACCCTACTTTTTTTTCGACAAATGCTAATGCTAACAAATGCTAATGCTAGATTTTTCAAAGTGCGATAACTGGGAAACCAATAGGTTTTAAGCGGCCGTCTTTTAGTATGTTGTATAGCTCTTCGAGACGAACGCGTGGATGTGAAATTTATAGATTTTTTTCAGATTGTCTTCAAAACCCCCAAAATTACATAAGGCTATAGTAAGGCGTCAAAACATAGATTTTAAGTCTTAAATTTCAGATAGTGTCTATCTCTTGGTATGTTGTATAGCTCGTCGAGACGAACATGTGGATGTGTGACACATTGCTGTGCGACCCCTGGAACCCTACTTTTTTTCGACAAATGCTAATGCTAACAAATGCTAATGCTAGATTTTTCAAAGTGCGATAACTGGGAAACCAATAGGTTTTAAGCGGCCGTCATTTAGTATCTTGTATAGCTCTTCGAGACGAACGCGTGGATATGAAATTTATGTGTGACACATTGCTGTGCGACCCCTGGAACCCTACTTTTTTTTCGACAAATGCTAATGCTAACAAATGCTAATGCTAGATGTTTCAAAGTGCGATAACTTGGAAACCAATATGTTTTAAGCGGCCGTCTTTTAGTATGTTGTATAGCTCTTCGAGACGAACGCGTGGATGTGAAATTTATAGATTTTTTTCAGATTGTCTTCAAAACCCCCAAAATTACATAAGGCTATAGTAAGGCGTCAAAACATAGATTTTAAGTCTTAAATTTCAGATAGTGTCTATCTCTTGGTATGTTGTATAGCTCGTCGAGACGAACATGTGGATGTGTGACACATTGCTGTGCGACCCCTGGAACCCTACTTTTTTTCGACAAATGCTAATGCTAACAAATGCTAATGCTAGATTTTTCAAAGTGCGATAACTTGGAAACCAATAGGTTTTAAACGGCCGTCTTTTAATATGTTGTATAGCTCTTCGAGACGAACGCGTGGATGTGAAATTTATAGATTTTTTTCAGATTGTCTTCAAAACCCCCCAAATTACATAAGGCTATAGTAAGGCGTCAAAACATAGATTTTAAGTCTTAAATTTCAGATAGTGTCTATCTCTTGGTATGTTGTATAGCTCGTCGAGATGAACATGTGGATGTGTGACACATTGCTGTGCGACCCCTGGAACCCTACTTTTTTTTCGACAAATGCTAATGCTAACAAATGCTAATGCTAGATTTTTCAAAGTGCGATAACTTGGAAACCAATATGTTTTAAGCGGCCGTCTTTTAGTATGTTGTATAGCTCTTCGAGACGAACGCGTGGATGTGAAATTTATGTGTGACACATTACTGTGCGACCCCTGGAACCCTACTTTTTTTTCGACAAATGCTAATGCTAACAAATGCTAATGCTAGATTTTTCAAAGTGCGATAACTGGGAAACCAATAGGTTTTAAGCGGCCGTCATTTAGTATCTTGTATAGCTCTTCGAGACGAACGCGTGGATATGAAATTTATGTGTGACACATTGCTGTGCGACCCCTGGAACCCTACTTTTTTTTCGACAAATGCTAATGCTAACAAATGCTAATGCTAGATGTTTCAAAGTGCGATAACTTGGAAACCAATATGTTTTAAGCGGCCGTCTTTTAGTATGTTGTATAGCTCTTCGAGACGAACGCGTGGATGTGAAATTTATAGATTTTTTTCAGATTGTCTTCAAAACCCCCAAAATTACATAAGGCTATAGTAAGGCGTCAAAACATAGATTTTAAGTCTTAAATTTCAGATAGTGTCTATCTCTTGGTATGTTGTATAGCTCGTCGAGACGAACATGTGGATGTGTGACACATTGCTGTGCGACCCCTGGAACCCTACTTTTTTTCGACAAATGCTAATGCTAACAAATGCTAATGCTAGATTTTTCAAAGTGCGATAACTTGGAAACCAATAGGTTTTAAACGGCCGTCTTTTAATATGTTGTATAGCTCTTCGAGACGAACGCGTGGATGTGAAATTTATAGATTTTTTTCAGATTGTCTTCAAAACCCCCCAAATTACATAAGGCTATAGTAAGGCGTCAAAACATAGATTTTAAGTCTTAAATTTCAGATAGTGTCTATCTCTTGGTATGTTGTATAGCTCGTCGAGATGAACATGTGGATGTGTGACACATTGCTGTGCGACCCCTGGAACCCTACTTTTTTTTCGACAAATGCTAATGCTAACAAATGCTAATGCTAGATTTTTCAAAGTGCGATAACTTGGAAACCAATATGTTTTAAGCGGCCGTCTTTTAGTATGTTGTATAGCTCTTCGAGACGAACGCGTGGATGTGAAATTTATGTGTGACACATTACTGTGCGACCCCTGGAACCCTACTTTTTTTTCGACAAATGCTAATGCTAACAAATGCTAATGCTAGATTTTGCAAAGTGCGATAACTGGGAAACCAATAGGTTTTAAGCGGCCGTCATTTAGTATGTTGTATAGCTCTTCGAGACGAACGCGTGGATATGAAATTTATGTGTGACACATTGCTGTGCGACCCCTGGAACCCTACTTTTTTTTCGACAAATGCTAATGCTAACAAATGCTAATGCTAGATTTTTCAAAGTGCGATAACTGGGAAACCAATAGGTTTTAAGCGGCCGTCTTTTAGTATGTTGTATAGCTCTTCGAGACGAACGCGTGGATGTGAAATTTATAGATTTTTTTCAGATTGTCTTCAAAACCCCCAAAATTACATAAGGCTATAGTAAGGCGTCAAAACATAGATTTTAAGTCTTAAATTTCAGATAGTGTCTATCTCTTGGTATGTTGTATAGCTCGTCGAGACGAACATGTGGATGTGTGACACATTGCTGTGCGACCCCTGGAACCCTACTTTTTTTCGACAAATGCTAATGCTAACAAATGCTAATGCTAGATTTTTCAAAGTGCGATAACTGGGAAACCAATAGGTTTTAAGCGGCCGTCATTTAGTATGTTGTATAGCTCTTCGAGACGAACGCGTGGATATGAAATTTATGTGTGACACATTGCTGTGCGACCCCTGGAACCCTACTTTTTTTTCGACAAATGCTAATGCTAACAAATGCTAATGCTAGATGTTTCAAAGTGCGATAACTTGGAAACCAATAGGTTTTAAGCGGCCGTCTTTTAGTATGTTGTATAGCTCTTCGAGACCAACGCGTGGATATGAAATTTATAGATTTTTTTCAGATTGTCTTCAAAACCCCCAAAATTACATAAGGCTATAGTAAGGCGTCAAAACATAGATTTTAAGTCTTAAATTTCAGATAGTGTCTATCTCTTGGTATGTTGTATAGCTCGTCGAGACGAACATGTGGATGTGTGACACATTGCTATGCGACCCCTGGAACCCTACTTTTTTTCGACAAATGCTAATGCTAACAAATGCTAATGCTAGATTTTTCAAAGTGCGATAACTGGGAAACCAATAGGTTTTAAGCGGCCGTCATTTAGTATGTTGTATAGCTCTTCGAGACGAACGCGTGGATATGAAATTTATAGATTTTTTTCAGATTGTCTTCAAAACCCCCAAAATTACATAAGGCTATAGTAAGGCGTCAAAACATAGATTTTAAGTCTTAAATTTCAGATAGTGTCTATCTCTTGGCATGTTGTATAGCTCGTCGAGACGAACATGTGGATGTGTGACACATTGCTGTGCGACCCCTGGAACCCTACTTTTTTTTCGACAAATGCTAATGCTAACAAATGCTAATGCTAGATTTTTCAAAGTGCGATAACTTGGAAACCAATATGTTTAAACGGCCGTCTTTTAGTATGTTGTATAGCTCTTCGAGACGAACGCGTGGATGTGAAATTTATAGATTTTTTTCAGATTGTCTTCAAAACCCCCAAAATTACATAACGCTATAGTAAGGCGTCAAAACATAGATTTTAAGTCTTAAATTTCAGATAGTGTCTATCTCTTGGTATGTTGTATAGCTCGTCGAGACGAACATGTGGATGTGTGACACATTGCTGTGCGACCCCTGGAACCCTACTTTTTTTCGACAAATGCTAATGCTAACAAATGCTAATGCTAGATTTTTCAAAGTGCGATAACTTGGAAACCAATAGGTTTTAAACGGCCGTCTTTTAATATGTTGTATAGCTCTTCGAGACGAACGCGTGGATGTGAAATTTATAGATTTTTTTCAGATTGTCTTCAAAACCCCCCAAATTACATAAGGCTATAGTAAGGCGTCAAAACATAGATTTTAAGTCTTACATTTCAGATAGTGTCTATCTCTTGGTATGTTGTATAGCTCGTCGAGATGAACATGTGGATGTGTGACACATTGCTGTGCGACCCCTGGAACCCTACTTTTTTTCGACAAATGCTAATGCTAACAAATGCTAATGCTAGATTTTTCAAAGTGCGATAACTTGGAAACCAATATGTTTTAAGCGGCCGTCTTTTAGTATGTTGTATAGCTCTTCGAGACGAACGCGTGGATGTGAAATTTATAGATTTTTTTCAGATTGTCTTCAAAACCCCCAAAATTACATAAGGCTATAGTAAGGCGTCAAAACATAGATTTTAAGTCTTAAATTTCAGATAGTGTCTATCTCTTGGTATGTTGTATAGCTCGTCGAGACGAACATGTGGATGTGTGACACATTGCTGTGCGACCCCTGGAACCCTACTTTTTTTTCGGCTAATGCTAACAAATGCTAATGCTAGATTTTTCAAAGTGCGATAACTTGGAAACCAATAGGTTTTAAGCGGCCGTCTTTTAGTATGTTGTATAGCTCTTCGAGACGAACGCGTGGATGTGAAATGTACTGATTTTTTCAGATTGTCTTCAAAACCCCCAAAATTACATAAGGCGATTTTAAGTCTTAAATTTCAGATAGTGTCTATCTCTTGGTATGTTGTATAGCTCGTCGAGACGAACATTTGGATGTGTGACACTTTGCTGTGCGACCCCTGGAACCCTACTTTTTTTTCGACAAATGCTAATGCTAACAAATGCTAATGCTAGATTTTTCAAAGTGCGATAACTTGGAAACCAATAGGTTTTAAGCGGCCGTCTTTTAGTATGTTGTATAGCTCTTCGAGACGAACGCGTGGATGTGAAATGTACTGATTTTTTCAGATTGTCTTCAAAACCCCCAAAATTACATAAGGCGATTTTAAGTCTTAAATTTCAGATAGTGTCTATCTCTTGGTATGTTGTATAGCTCGTCGAGACGAACATGTGGATGTGTGACACATTGCTGTGCGACCCCTGGAACCCTACTTTTTTTTCGACAAATGCTAATGCTAACAAATGCTAATGCTAGATTTTTCAAAGTGCGATAACTTGGAAACCAATATGTTTTAAGCGGCCGTCTTTTAGTATGTTGTATAGCTCTTCGAGACGAACGCGTGGATGTGAAATTTATAGATTTTTTTCAGATTGTCTTCAAAACCCCCAAAATTACATAAGGCTATAGTAAGGCGTCAAAACATAGATTTTAAGTCTTAAATTTCAGATAGTGTCTATCTCTTGGTATGTTGTATAGCTCGTCGAGACGAACATGTGGATGTGTGACACATTGCTGTGCGACCCCTGGAACCCTACTTTTTTTCGACAAATGCTAATGCTAACAAATGCTAATGCTAGATTTTTCAAAGTGCGATAACTTGGAAACCAATAGGTTTTAAACGGCCGTCTTTTAGTATGTTGTATAGCTCTTCGAGACGAACGCGTGGATGTGAAATTTATAGATTTTTTTCAGATTGTCTTCAAAACCCCCCAAATTACATAAGGCTATAGTAAGGCGTCAAAACATAGATTTTAAGTCTTACATTTCAGATAGTGTCTATCTCTTGGTATGTTGTATAGCTCGTCGAGACGAACATGTGGATGTGTGACACATTGCTGTGCGACCCCTGGAACCCTACTTTTTTTGACAAATGCTAATGCTAACAAATGCTAATGCTAGATTTTTCAAAGTGCGATAACTTGGAAACCAATAGGTTTTAAACGGCCGTCTTTTAGTATGTTGTATAGCTCTTCGAGACGAACGCGTGGATGTGAAATTTATAGATTTTTTTCAGATTGTCTTCAAAACCCCCCAAATTACATAAGGCTATAGTAAGGCGTCAAAACATAGATTTTAAGTCTTACATTTCAGATAGTGTCTATCTCTTGGTATGTTGTATAGCTCGTCGAGACGAACATGTGGATGTGTGACACATTGCTGTGCGACCCCTGGAACCCTACTTTTTTTCGACAAATGCTAATGCTAACAAATGCTAATGCTAGATTTTTCAAAGTGTGATAACTTGGAAACCAATAGGTTTTTAGCGGCCGTCTTTTAGTATGTTTTATAGCCCTTCGAGACGAACGCGTGGATGTGAAATTTATAGATTTTTTTCAGATTGTCTTCAAAACCCCCAAAATTACATAAGGCTATAGTAAGGCGTCAAAACATAGATTTTAAGTCTTAAATTTCAGATAGTGTCTATCTCTTGGTATGTTGTATAGCTCGTCGAGACGAACATTTGGATGTGTGACACTTTGCTGTGCGACCCCTGGAACCCTACTTTTTTTTCGACAAATGCTAATGCTAACAAATGCTAATGCTAGATTTTTCAAAGTGCGATAACTTGGAAACCAATAGGTTTTAAGCGGCCGTCTTTTAGTATGTTGTATAGCTCTTCGAGACGAACGCGTGGATGTGAAATGTACTGATTTTTTCAGATTGTCTTCAAAACCCCCAAAATTACATAAGGCGATTTTAAGTCTTAAATTTCAGATAGTGTCTATCTCTTGGTATGTTGTATAGCTCGTCGAGACGAACATGTGGATGTGTGACACATTGCTGTGCGACCCCTGGAACCCTACTTTTTTTTCGACAAATGCTAATGCTAACAAATGCTAATGCTAGATTTTTCAAAGTGCGATAACTTGGAAACCAATATGTTTTAAGCGGCCGTCTTTTAGTATGTTGTATAGCTCTTCGAGACGAACGCGTGGATGTGAAATTTATAGATTTTTTTCAGATTGTCTTCAAAACCCCCAAAATTACATAAGGCTATAGTAAGGCGTCAAAACATAGATTTTAAGTCTTAAATTTCAGATAGTGTCTATCTCTTGGTATGTTGTATAGCTCGTCGAGACGAACATGTGGATGTGTGACACATTGCTGTGCGACCCCTGGAACCCTACTTTTTTTCGACAAATGCTAATGCTAACAAATGCTAATGCTAGATTTTTCAAAGTGCGATAACTTGGAAACCAATAGGTTTTAAACGGCCGTCTTTTAGTATGTTGTATAGCTCTTCGAGACGAACGCGTGGATGTGAAATTTATAGATTTTTTTCAGATTGTCTTCAAAACCCCCCAAATTACATAAGGCTATAGTAAGGCGTCAAAACATAGATTTTAAGTCTTACATTTCAGATAGTGTCTATCTCTTGGTATGTTGTATAGCTCGTCGAGACGAACATTTGGATGTGTGACACTTTGCTGTGCGACCCCTGGAACCCTACTTTTTTTTCGACAAATGCTAATGCTAACAAATGCTAATGCTAGATTTTTCAAAGTGCGATAACTTGGAAACCAATAGGTTTTAAGCGGCCGTCTTTTAGTATGTTGTATAGCTCTTCGAGACGAACGCGTGGATGTGAAATGTACTGATTTTTTCAGATTGTCTTCAAAACCCCCAAAATTACATAAGGCGATTTTAAGTCTTAAATTTCAGATAGTGTCTATCTCTTGGTATGTTGTATAGCTCGTCGAGACGAACATGTGGATGTGTGACACATTGCTGTGCGACCCCTGGAACCCTACTTTTTTTTCGACAAATGCTAATGCTAACAAATGCTAATGCTAGATTTTTCAAAGTGCGATAACTTGGAAACCAATATGTTTTAAGCGGCCGTCTTTTAGTATGTTGTATAGCTCTTCGAGACGAACGCGTGGATGTGAAATTTATAGATTTTTTTCAGATTGTCTTCAAAACCCCCAAAATTACATAAGGCTATAGTAAGGCGTCAAAACATAGATTTTAAGTCTTAAATTTCAGATAGTGTCTATCTCTTGGTATGTTGTATAGCTCGTCGAGACGAACATGTGGATGTGTGACACATTGCTGTGCGACCCCTGGAACCCTACTTTTTTTCGACAAATGCTAATGCTAACAAATGCTAATGCTAGATTTTTCAAAGTGCGATAACTTGGAAACCAATAGGTTTTAAACGGCCGTCTTTTAGTATGTTGTATAGCTCTTCGAGACGAACGCGTGGATGTGAAATTTATAGATTTTTTTCAGATTGTCTTCAAAACCCCCCAAATTACATAAGGCTATAGTAAGGCGTCAAAACATAGATTTTAAGTCTTACATTTCAGATAGTGTCTATCTCTTGGTATGTTGTATAGCTCGTCGAGACGAACATGTGGATGTGTGACACATTGCTGTGCGACCCCTGGAACCCTACTTTTTTTCGACAAATGCTAATGCTAACAAATGCTAATGCTAGATTTTTCAAAGTGCGATAACTTGGAAACCAATAGGTTTTAAGCGGCCGTCTTTTAGTATGTTGTATAGCTCTTCGAGACGAACGCGTGGATGTGAAATGTACTGATTTTTTCAGATTGTCTTCAAAACCCCCAAAATTACATAAGGCGATTTTAAGTCTTAAATTTCAGATAGTGTCTATCTCTTGGTATGTTGTATAGCTCGTCGAGACGAACATGTGGATGTGTGACACATTGCTGTGCGACCCCTGGAACCCTACTTTTTTTTCGACAAATGCTAATGCTAACAAATGCTAATGCTAGATTTTTCAAAGTGCGATAACTTGGAAACCAATATGTTTTAAGCGGCCGTCTTTTAGTATGTTGTATAGCTCTTCGAGACGAACGCGTGGATGTGAAATTTATAGATTTTTTTCAGATTGTCTTCAAAACCCCCAAAATTACATAAGGCTATAGTAAGGCGTCAAAACATAGATTTTAAGTCTTAAATTTCAGATAGTGTCTATCTCTTGGTATGTTGTATAGCTCGTCGAGACGAACATGTGGATGTGTGACACATTGCTGTGCGACCCCTGGAACCCTACTTTTTTTCGACAAATGCTAATGCTAACAAATGCTAATGCTAGATTTTTCAAAGTGCGATAACTTGGAAACCAATAGGTTTTAAACGGCCGTCTTTTAGTATGTTGTATAGCTCTTCGAGACGAACGCGTGGATGTGAAATTTATAGATTTTTTTCAGATTGTCTTCAAAACCCCCCAAATTACATAAGGCTATAGTAAGGCGTCAAAACATAGATTTTAAGTCTTACATTTCAGATAGTGTCTATCTCTTGGTATGTTGTATAGCTCGTCGAGACGAACATGTGGATGTGTGACACATTGCTGTGCGACCCCTGGAACCCTACTTTTTTTCGACAAATGCTAATGCTAACAAATGCTAATGCTAGATTTTTCAAAGTGTGATAACTTGGAAACCAATAGGTTTTTAGCGGCCGTCTTTTAGTATGTTTTATAGCTCTTCGAGACGAACGCGTGGATGTGAAATTTATAGATTTTTTTCAGATTGTCTTCAAAACCCCCAAAATTACATAAGGCTATAGTAAGGCGTCAAAACATAGATTTTAAGTCTTAAATTTCAGATAGTGTCTATCTCTTGGTATGTTGTATAGCTCGTCGAGACGAACATGTGGATGTGTGACACATTGCTGTGCGACCCCTGGAACCCTACTTTTTTTCGACAAATGCTAATGCTAACAAATGCTAATGCTAGATTTTTCAAAGTGCGATAACTTGGAAACCAATATGTTTTAAGCGGCCGTCTTTTAGTATGTTGTATAGCCCTTCGAGACGAACGCGTGGATGTGAAATTTATAGATTTTTTTCAGATTGTCTTCAAAACCCCCAAAATTACATAAGGCTATAGTAAGGCGTCAAAACATAGATTTTAAGTCTTAAATTTCAGATAGTGTCTATCTCTTGGTATGTTGTATAGCTCGTCGAGACGAACATGTGGATGTGTGACACATTGCTGTGCGACCCCTGGAACCCTACTTTTTTTCGACAAATGCTAATGCTAACAAATGCTAATGCTAGATTTTTCAAAGTGTGATAACTTGGAAACCAATAGGTTTTTAGCGGCCGTCTTTTAGTATGTTGTATAGCCCTTCGAGACGAACGCGTGGATGTGAAATTTATAGATTTTTTTCAGATTGTCTTCAAAACCCCCCAAATTACATAAGGCTATAGTAAGGCGTCAAAACATAGATTTTAAGTCTTACATTTCAGATAGTGTCTATCTCTTGGTATGTTGTATAGCTCGTCGAGACGAACATGTGGATGTGTGACACATTGCTGTGCGACCCCTGGAACCCTACTTTTTTTCGACAAATGCTAATGCTAACAAATGCTAATGCTAGATTTTTCAAAGTGTGATAACTTGGAAACCAATAGGTTTTTAGCGGCCGTCTTTTAGTATGTTGTATAGCCCTTCGAGACGAACGCGTGGATGTGAAATTTATAGATTTTTTTCAGATTGTCTTCAAAACCCCCAAAATTACATAAGGCTATAGTAAGGCGTCAAAACATAGATTTTAAGTCTTAAATTTCAGATAGTGTCTATCTCTTGGTATGTTGTATAGCTCGTCGAGACGAACATGTGGATGTGTGACACATTGCTGTGCGATCCCTGGAACCCTACTTTTTTTCGACAAATGCTAATGCTAACAAATGCTAATGCTAGATTTTTCAAAGTGCGATAACTTGGAAACCAATATGTTTTAAGCGGCCGTCTTTTAGTATGTTGTATAGCCCTTCGAGACGAACGCGTGGATGTGAAATTTATAGATTTTTTTCAGATTGTCTTCAAAACCCCCAAAATTACATAAGGCTATAGTAAGGCGTCAAAACATAGATTTTAAGTCTTAAATTTCAGATAGTGTCTATCTCTTGGTATGTTGTATAGCTCGTCGAGATAAACATGTGGATGTGTGACACATTGCTGTGCGACCCCTGAAACCCTACTTTTTTTCGACAAATGCTAATGCTAACAAATGCTAATGCTAGATTTTTCAAAGTGTGATAACTTGGAAACCAATATGTTTTAAGCGGCCGTCTTTTAGTATGTTGTATAGCCCTTCGAGACGAACGCGTGGATGTGAAATTTATAGATTTTTTTCAGATTGTCTTCAAAACCCCCAAAATTACATAAGGCTATAGTAAGGCGTCAAAACATAGATTTTAAGTCTTAAATTTCAGATAGTGTCTATCTCTTGGTATGTTGTATAGCTCGTCGAGACGAACATGTGGATGTGTGACACATTGCTGTGCGACCCCTGGAACCCTACTTTTTTTCGACAAATGCTAATGCTAACAAATGCTAATGCTAGATTTTTCAAAGTGCGATAACTGGGAAACCAATAGGTTTTAAGCGGCCGTCATTTAGTATGTTGTATAGCTCTTCGAGACGAACGCGTGGATATGAAATTTATAGATTTTTTTCAGATTGTCTTCAAAACCCCCAAAATTACATAAGGCTATAGTAAGGCGTCAAAACATAGATTTTAAGTCTTAAATTTCAGATAGTGTCTATCTCTTGGTATGTTGTATAGCTCGTCGAGACGAACATGTGGATGTGTGACACATTGCTGTGCGACCCCTGGAACCCTACTTTTTTTTCGACAAATGCTAATGCTAACAAATGCTAATGCTAGATTTTTCAAAGTGCGATAACTTGGAAACCAATAGGTTTTAAGCGGCCGTCTTTTAGTATGTTGTATAGCTCTTCGAAACGAACGCGTGGATGTGAAATGTACTGATTTTTTCAGATTGTCTTCAAAACCCCCCAAATTACATAAGGCTATAGTAAGGCGTCAAAACATAGATTTTAAGCCTTAAATTTCAGATAGTGTCTATCTCTTGGTATGTTGTATAGCTCGTCGAGACGAACATGTGGATGTGTGACACATTGCTGTGCGACCCCTGGAACCCTACTTTTTTTCGACAAATGCTAATGCTAACAAATGCTAATGCTAGATTTTTCAAAGTGCGATAACTTGGAAACCAATATGTTTTAAGCGGCCGTCTTTTAGTATGTTGTATAGCTCTTCGAGACGAACGCGTGGATGTGACATTTATAGATTTTTTTCAGATTGTCTTCAAAACCCCCAAAATTACATAAGGCTACTTTTTTTTCGACAAATGCTAATGCTAACAAATGCTAATGCTAGATTTTTCAAAGTGCGATAACTTGGAAACCAATAGGTTTTAAACGGCCGTCTTTTAGTATGTTGTATAGCTCTTCGAGACGAACGCGTGGATGTGAAATTTATAGATTTTTTTCAGATTGTCTTCAAAACCCCCCAAATTACATAAGGCTATAGTAAGGCGTCAAAACATAGATTTTAAGTCTTAAATTTCAGATAGTGTCTATCTCTTGGTATGTTGTATAGCTCGTCGAGACGAACATGTGGATGTGTGACACATTGCTGTGCGACCCCTGGAACCCTACTTTTTTCGACAAATGCTAATGCTAACAAATGTTAATGCTCGATTTTTCAAAGTGCGATAACTGGGAAACCAATAGGTTTTAAGCGGCCGTCATTTAGTATGTTGTATAGCTCTTCGAGACGAACGCGTGGATATGAAATTTATAGATTTTTTTCAGATTGTCTTCAAAACCCCCCAAATTACATAAGGCTATTGTAAGGCGTCAAAACATAGATTTTAAGTCTTAAATTTCAGATAGTGTCTATCTCTTGGTATGTTGTATAGCTCGTCGAGACAAACATGTGGATGTGTGACACATTGCTGTGCGACCCCTGGAACCCTACTTTTTTTCGACAAATGCTAATGCTAACAAATGCTAATGCTAGATTTTTCAAAGTGCGATAACTGGGAAACCAATAGGTTTTAAGCGGCCGTCATTTAGTATGTTGTATAGCTCTTCGAGACAAACGCGTGGATATGAAATTTATAGATTTTTTTCAGATTCTCTTCAAAACCCCCCAAATTACATAAGGCTATAGTAAGGCGTCAAAACATAGATTTTAAGTCTTAAATTTCAGATCGTGTCTATCTCTTGGTATGTTGTATAGCTCGTCGAGACGAACATGTGGATGTGTGACACATTGCTGTGCGACCCCTGGAACCCTACTTTTTTTTCGACAAATGCTAATGCTAACAAATGCTAATGCTAGATTTTTAAAGTGCGATAACTTGGAAACCAATAGGTTTTAAGCGGCCGTCTTTTAGTATGTTGTATAGCTCTTCGAGACGAACGCGTGGATGTGAAATTTATAGATTTTTTTCAGATTGTCTTCAAAACCCCCCAAATTACATAAGGCTATTATAGTAAGGCGTCAAAACATAGATTTTAAGTCTTAAATTTCAGATAGTGTCTATCTCTTGGTATGTTGTATAGCTCGTCGAGACGAACATGTGGATGTGTGACACATTGCTGTGCGACCCCTGGAACCCTACTTTTTTTCGACAAATGCTAATGCTAACAAATGCTAATGCTAGATTTTTCAAAGTGCGATAACTTGGAAACCAATATGTTTTAAGCGGCCGTCTTTTAGTATGTTGTATAGCCCTTCGAGACGAACGCGTGGATGTGAAATTTATAGATTTTTTTCAGATTGTCTTCAAAACCCCCCAAATTACATAAGGCTATAGTAAGGCGTCAAAACATAGATTTTAAGTCTTAAATTTCAGATAGTGTCTATCTCTTGGTATGTTGTATAGCTCGTCGAGACGAACATGTGGATGTGTGACACATTGCTGTGCGACCCCTGGAACCCTACGTTTTTTCAACAAATGCTAATGCTAACAAATGCTAATGCTAGATTTTTCAAAGTGCGAAAACTGGGAAACCAATAGGTTTTAAGCGGCCGTCTTTTAGTATGTTGTATAGCTCTTCGAAACGAACGCGTGGATGTGAAATGTACTGATTTTTTCAGATTGTCTTCAAAACCCCCCAAATTACATAAGGCTATAGTAAGGCGTCAAAACATAGATTTTAAGCCTTAAATTTCAGATAGTGTCTATCTCTTGGTATGTTGTATAGCTCGTCGAGACGAACATGTGGATGTGTGACACATTGCTGTGCGACCCCTGGAACCCTACTTTTTTTCGACAAATGCTAATGCTAACAAATGCTAATGCTAGATTTTTCAAAGTGCGATAACTTGGAAACCAATATGTTTTAAGCGGCCGTCTTTTAGTATGTTGTATAGCTCTTCGAGACGAACGCGTGGATGTGACATTTATAGATTTTTTTCAGATTGTCTTCAAAACCCCCAAAATTACATAAGGCTACTTTTTTTTCGACAAATGCTAATGCTAACAAATGCTAATGCTAGATTTTTCAAAGTGCGATAACTTGGAAACCAATAGGTTTTAAACGGCCGTCTTTTAGTATGTTGTATAGCTCTTCGAGACGAACGCGTGGATGTGAAATTTATAGATTTTTTTCAGATTGTCTTCAAAACCCCCCAAATTACATAAGGCTATAGTAAGGCGTCAAAACATAGATTTTAAGTCTTAAATTTCAGATAGTGTCTATCTCTTGGTATGTTGTATAGCTCGTCGAGACGAACATGTGGATGTGTGACACATTGCTGTGCGACCCCTGGAACCCTACTTTTTTCGACAAATGCTAATGCTAACAAATGTTAATGCTCGATTTTTCAAAGTGCGATAACTGGGAAACCAATAGGTTTTAAGCGGCCGTCATTTAGTATGTTGTATAGCTCTTCGAGACGAACGCGTGGATATGAAATTTATAGATTTTTTTCAGATTGTCTTCAAAACCCCCCAAATTACATAAGGCTATTGTAAGGCGTCAAAACATAGATTTTAAGTCTTAAATTTCAGATAGTGTCTATCTCTTGGTATGTTGTATAGCTCGTCGAGACAAACATGTGGATGTGTGACACATTGCTGTGCGACCCCTGGAACCCTACTTTTTTTCGACAAATGCTAATGCTAACAAATGCTAATGCTAGATTTTTCAAAGTGCGATAACTGGGAAACCAATAGGTTTTAAGCGGCCGTCATTTAGTATGTTGTATAGCTCTTCGAGACAAACGCGTGGATATGAAATTTATAGATTTTTTTCAGATTCTCTTCAAAACCCCCCAAATTACATAAGGCTATAGTAAGGCGTCAAAACATAGATTTTAAGTCTTAAATTTCAGATCGTGTCTATCTCTTGGTATGTTGTATAGCTCGTCGAGACGAACATGTGGATGTGTGACACATTGCTGTGCGACCCCTGGAACCCTACTTTTTTTTCGACAAATGCTAATGCTAACAAATGCTAATGCTAGATTTTTAAAGTGCGATAACTTGGAAACCAATAGGTTTTAAGCGGCCGTCTTTTAGTATGTTGTATAGCTCTTCGAGACGAACGCGTGGATGTGAAATTTATAGATTTTTTTCAGATTGTCTTCAAAACCCCCCAAATTACATAAGGCTATTATAGTAAGGCGTCAAAACATAGATTTTAAGTCTTAAATTTCAGATAGTGTCTATCTCTTGGTATGTTGTATAGCTCGTCGAGACGAACATGTGGATGTGTGACACATTGCTGTGCGACCCCTGGAACCCTACTTTTTTTCGACAAATGCTAATGCTAACAAATGCTAATGCTAGATTTTTCAAAGTGCGATAACTTGGAAACCAATATGTTTTAAGCGGCCGTCTTTTAGTATGTTGTATAGCCCTTCGAGACGAACGCGTGGATGTGAAATTTATAGATTTTTTTCAGATTGTCTTCAAAACCCCCCAAATTACATAAGGCTATAGTAAGGCGTCAAAACATAGATTTTAAGTCTTAAATTTCAGATAGTGTCTATCTCTTGGTATGTTGTATAGCTCGTCGAGACGAACATGTGGATGTGTGACACATTGCTGTGCGACCCCTGGAACCCTACGTTTTTTCAACAAATGCTAATGCTAACAAATGCTAATGCTAGATTTTTCAAAGTGCGAAAACTGGGAAACCAATAGGTTTTAAGCGGCCGTCATTTAGTATGTTGTATAGCTCTTCGAGACGAACGCGTGGATATGAAATTTATAGATTTTTTTCAGATTGTTTTCAAAACCCCCCAAATTACATAAGGCTATAGTAAGGCGTCAAAACATAGATTTTAAGTCTTAAATTTCAGATAGTGTCTATCTCTTGGTATGTTGTATAGCTCGTCGAGACGAACATGTGGATGTGTGACACATTGCTGTGCAACCCCTGGAACCCTACTTTTTTTCGACAAATGCTAATGCTAAAAAATGGTAATGCTAGATTTTTCAAAGTGCGATAACTGGGAAACCAATAGGTTTTAAGCGGCCGTCATTTAGTATGTTGTATAGCTCTTCGAGACGAACGCGTGGATATGAAATGTATAGATTTTTTTCAGATTGTCTTCAAAACCCCCAAAATTACATAAGGCTATAAGGCGTCAAAACATAGATTTTAAGTCTTAAATTTCAGATCGTGTCTATCTCTTGGTATGTTGTATAGCTCGTCGAGACGAACATGTGGATGTGTGACACATTGCTGTGCGACCCCTGGAACCCTACTTTTTTTCGACAAATGCTAATGCTAACAAATGCTAATGCTAGATTTTTCAAAGTGCGATAACTTAGAAACCAATAGGTTTTAAGCAACCGTCTTTTAGTATGTTGTATAGCTCTTCGAGACAAACACGTGGATGTGAAATTTATAGATTTTTTTCAGATTGTCTTCAAAACCCCCAAAATTACATAAGGCTATAGTAAGGCGTCACAACATAGATTTTAAGTCTTAAATTTCAGATAGTGTCTATCTCTTGGTATGTTGTATAGCTCGTCGAGACAAACATGTGGATGTGTGACACATTGCTGTGCGACCCCTGGAACCCTACTTTTTTTCGACAAATGCTAATGCTAAAAAATGCTAATGCTAGATTTTTCAAAGTGCGATAACTGGGAAACCAATAGGTTTTAAGCGGCCGTCATTTAGTATGTTGTATAGCTCTTCGAGACGAACGCGTGGATATGAAATGTATAGATTTTTTTCAGATTGTCTTCAAAACCCCCCAAATTACATAAGGCTATAGTAAGGCGTCAGAACATAGATTTTAAGTCTTACATTTCAGATCGTGTCTATCTCTTGGTATGTTGTATAGCTCGTCGAGACGAACATGTGGATGTGTGACACATTGCTGTGCGACCCCTGGAACCCTACTTTTTTTCGACAAATGCTAATGCTAACAAATGCTAATGCTAGATTTTTCAAAGTGCGATAACTTGGAAACCAATATGTTTTAAGCGGCCGTCTTTTAGTATGTTGTATAGCTCTTCGAGACGAACGCGTGGATGTGAAATGTATAGATTTTTTTCAGATTTTCTTCAAAACCCCCCAAATTACATAAGGCTATAGTAAGGCGTCAAAACATAGATTTTAAGTCTTACATTTCAGATCGTGTCTATCTCTTGGTATGTTGTATAGCTCGTCGAGACGAACATGTGGATGTGTGACACATTGCTGTGCGACCCCTGGAACCCTACTTTTTTTCGACAAATGCTAATGCTAACAAATGCTAATGCTAGATTTTTCAAAGTGCGATAACTGGGAAACCAATAGGTTTTAAGCAACCGTCTTTTAGTATGTTGTATAGCTCTTCGAGACAAACACGTGGATGTGAAATTTATAGATTTTTTTCAGATTGTCTTCAAAACCCCCAAAATTACATAAGGCTATAGTAAGGCGTCACAACATAGATTTTAAGTCTTAAATTTCAGATAGTGTCTATCTCTTGGTATGTTGTATAGCTCGTCGAGACAAACATGTGGATGTGTGACACATTGCTGTGCGACCCCTGGAACCCTACTTTTTTTCGACAAATGCTAATGCTAAAAAATGCTAATGCTAGATTTTTCAAAGTGCGATAACTGGGAAACCAATAGGTTTTAAGCGGCCGTCATTTAGTATGTTGTATAGCTCTTCGAGACGAACGCGTGGATATGAAATGTATAGATTTTTTTCAGATTGTCTTCAAAACCCCCCAAATTACATAAGGCTATAGTAAGGCGTCAGAACATAGATTTTAAGTCTTACATTTCAGATCGTGTCTATCTCTTGGTATGTTGTATAGCTCGTCGAGACGAACATGTGGATGTGTGACACATTGCTGTGCGACCCCTGGAACCCTACTTTTTTTCGACAAATGCTAATGCTAACAAATGCTAATGCTAGATTTTTCAAAGTGCGATAACTTGGAAACCAATATGTTTTAAGCGGCCGTCTTTTAGTATGTTGTATAGCTCTTCGAGACGAACGCGTGGATGTGAAATGTATAGATTTTTTTCAGATTGTCTTCAAAACCCCCCAAATTACATAAGGCTATAGTAAGGCGTCAAAACATAGATTTTAAGTCTTACATTTCAGATCGTGTCTATCTCTTGGTATGTTGTATAGCTCGTCGAGACGAACATGTGGATGTGTGACACATTGCTGTGCGACCCCTGGAACCCTACTTTTTTCGACAAATGCTAATGCTAACAAATGTTAATGCTAGATTTTTCAAAGTGCGATAACTGGGAAACCAATAGGTTTTAAGCGGCCGTCATTTAGTATGTTGTATAGCTCTTCGAGACGAACGCGTGGATATGAAATTTATAGATTTTTTTCAGATTGTCTTCAAAACCCCCCAAATTACATAAGGCTATTGTAAGGCGTCAAAACATAGATTTTAAGTCTTAAATTTCAGATAGTGTCTATCTCTTGGTATGTTGTATAGCTCGTCGAGACAAACATGTGGATGTGTGACACATTGCTGTGCGACCCCTGGAACCCTACTTTTTTTCGACAAATGCTAATGCTAACAAATGCTAATGCTAGATTTTTCAAAGTGCGATAACTGGGAAACCAATAGGTTTTAAGCGGCCGTCATTTAGTATGTTGTATAGCTCTTCGAGACAAACGCGTGGATATGAAATTTATAGATTTTTTTCAGATTGTCTTCAAAACCCCCCAAATTACATAAGGCTATTGTAAGGCGTCAAAACATAGATTTTAAGTCTTAAATTTCAGATAGTGTCTATCTCTTGGTATGTTGTATAGCTCGTCGAGACAAACATGTGGATGTGTGACACATTGCTGTGCGACCCCTGGAACCCTACTTTTTTTCGACAAATGCTAATGCTAACAAATGCTAATGCTAGATTTTTCAAAGTGCGATAACTGGGAAACCAATAGGTTTTAAGCGGCCGTCATTTAGTATGTTGTATAGCTCTTCGAGACAAACGCGTGGATATGAAATTTATAGATTTTTTTCAGATTGTCTTCAAAACCCCCCAAATTACATAAGGCTATAGTAAGGCGTCAAAACATAGATTTTAAGTCTTAAATTTCAGATAGTGTCTATCTCTTGGTATGTTGTATAGCTCGTCGAGACGAACATGTGGATGTGTGACACATTGCTGTGCGACCCCTGGAACCCTACTTTTTTCGACAAATGCTAATGCTAACAAATGTTAATGCTAGATTTTTCAAAGTGCGATAACTGGGAAACCAATAGGTTTTAAGCGGCCGTCATTTAGTATGTTGTATAGCTCTTCGAGACGAACGCGTGGATATGAAATTCATAGATTTTTTTCAGATTGTCTTCAAAACCCCCCAAATTACATAAGGCTATTGTAAGGCGTCAAAACATAGATTTTAAGTCTTAAATTTCAGATAGTGTCTATCTCTTGGTATGTTGTATAGCTCGTCGAGACAAACATGTGGATGTGTGACACATTGCTGTGCGACCCCTGGAACCCTACTTTTTTTCGACAAATGCTAATGCTAACAAATGCTAATGCTAGATTTTTCAAAGTGCGATAACTGGGAAACCAATAGGTTTTAAGCGGCCGTCATTTAATATGTTGTATAGCTCTTCGAGACAAACGCGTGGATATGAAATTTATAGATTTTTTTCAGATTGTCTTCAAAACCCCCCAAATTACATAAGGCTATAGTAAGGCGTCAAAACATAGATTTTAAGTCTTACATTTCAGATCGTGTCTATCTCTTGGTATGTTGTATAGCTCGTCGAGACGAACATGTGGATGTGTGACACATTGCTGTGCGACCCCTGGAACCCTACTTTTTTCGACAAATGCTAATGCTAACAAATGTTAATGCTAGATTTTTCAAAGTGCGATAACTGGGAAACCAATAGGTTTTAAGCGGCCGTCATTTAGTATGTTGTATAGCTCTTCGAGACGAACGCGTGGATATGAAATTTATAGATTTTTTTCAGATTGTCTTCAAAACCCCCCAAATTACATAAGGCTATTGTAAGGCGTCAAAACATAGATTTTAAGTCTTAAATTTCAGATAGTGTCTATCTCTTGGTATGTTGTATAGCTCGTCGAGACAAACATGTGGATGTGTGACACATTGCTGTGCGACCCCTGGAACCCTACTTTTTTTCGACAAATGCTAATGCTAACAAATGCTAATGCTAGATTTTTCAAAGTGCGATAACTGGGAAACCAATAGGTTTTAAGCGGCCGTCATTTAGTATGTTGTATAGCTCTTCGAGACAAACGCGTGGATATGAAATTTATAGATTTTTTTCAGATTGTCTTCAAAACCCCCCAAATTACATAAGGCTATTGTAAGGCGTCAAAACATAGATTTTAAGTCTTAAATTTCAGATAGTGTCTATCTCTTGGTATGTTGTATAGCTCGTCGAGACGAACATGTGGATGTGTGACACATTGCTGTGCGACCCCTGGAACCCTACTTTTTTTCGACAAATGCTAATGCTAACAAATGCTAATGCTAGATTTTTCAAAGTGCGATAACTGGGAAACCAATAGGTTTTAAGCGGCCGTCATTTAGTATGTTGTATAGCTCTTCGAGACAAACGCGTGGATATGAAATTTATAGATTTTTTTCAGATTGTCTTCAAAACCCCCCAAATTACATAAGGCTATAGTAAGGCGTCAAAACATAGATTTTAAGTCTTAAATTTCAGATAGTGTCTATCTCTTGGTATGTTGTATAGCTCGTCGAGACGAACATGTGGATGTGTGACACATTGCTGTGCGACCCCTGGAACCCTACTTTTTTCGACAAATGCTAATGCTAACAAATGTTAATGCTAGATTTTTCAAAGTGCGATAACTGGGAAACCAATAGGTTTTAAGCGGCCGTCATTTAGTATGTTGTATAGCTCTTCGAGACGAACGCGTGGATATGAAATTTATAGATTTTTTTCAGATTGTCTTCAAAACCCCCCAAATTACATAAGGCTATTGTAAGGCGTCAAAACATAGATTTTAAGTCTTAAATTTCAGATAGTGTCTATCTCTTGGTATGTTGTATAGCTCGTCGAGACAAACATGTGGATGTGTGACACATTGCTGTGCGACCCCTGGAACCCTACTTTTTTTCGACAAATGCTAATGCTAACAAATGCTAATGCTAGATTTTTCAAAGTGCGATAACTGGGAAACCAATATGTTTTAAGCGGCCGTCTTTTAGTATGTTGTATAGCTCTTCGAGACGAACGCGTGGATGTGAAATTTATAGATTTTTTTCAGATTGTCTTCAAAACCCCCCAAATTACATAAGGCTATAGTAAGGCGTCAAAACATAGATTTTAAGTCTTAAATTTCAGATAGTGTCTATCTCTTGGTATGTTGTATAGCTCGTCGAGACAAACATGTGGATGTGTGACACATTGCTGTGCGACCCCTGGAACCCTACTTTTTTTCGACAAATGCTAATGCTAAAAAATGCTAATGCTAGATTTTTCAAAGTGCGATAACTGGGAAACCAATAGGTTTTAAGCGGCCGTCATTTAGTATGTTGTATAGCTCTTCGAGACGAACGCGTGGATATGAAATGTATAGATTTTTTTCAGATTGTCTTCAAAACCCCCCAAATTACATAAGGCTATAGTAAGGCGTCAAAACATAGATTTTAAGTCTTAAATTTCAGATAGTGTCTATCTCTTGGTATGTTGTATAGCTCGTCGAGACGGACATGTGGATGTGTGACACATTGCTGTGCAACCCCTGGAACCCTACTTTTTTTCGACAAATGCTAATGCTAAAAAATGCTAATGCTAGATTTTTCAAAGTGCGATAACTGGGAAACCAATAGGTTTTAAGCGGCCGTCATTTAGTATGTTGTATAGCTCTTCGAGACAAACACGTGGATATGAAATGTATAGATTTTTTTCAGATTGTCTTCAAAACCCCCAAAATTACATAAGGCTATAAGGCGTCAAAACATAGATTTTAAGTCTTAAATTTCAGATCGTGTCTATCTCTTGGTATGTTGTATAGCTCGTCGAGACGAACATGTGGATGTGTGACACATTGCTGTGCGACCCCTGGAACCCTACTTTTTTTCGACAAATGCTAATGCTAAAAAATGCTAATGCTAGATTTTTCAAAGTGCGATAACTGGGAAACCAATAGGTTTTAAGCGGCCGTCATTTAGTATGTTGTATAGCTCTTCGAGACGAACGCGTGGATATGAAATGTATAGATTTTTTTCAGATTGTCTTCAAAACCCCCCAAATTACATAAGGCTATAGTAAGGCGTCAAAACATAGATTTTAAGTCTTAAATTTCAGATCGTTTCTATCTCTTGGTATGTTGTATAGCTCGTCGAGACGAACATGTGGATGTGTGACACATTGCTGTGCGACCCCTGGAACCCTACTTTTTTTCGACAAATGCTAATGCTAACAAATGCTAATGCTAGATTTCTCAAATTGCGATAACTTGGAAACCAATATGTTTTAAGCGGCCGTCTTTTAGTATGTTGTATAGCTCTTCGAGACGAACGCGTGGATGTGAAATTTATAGATTTTTTTCAGATTGTCTTCAAAACCCCCAAAATTACATAAGGCTATAGTAAGGCGTCAAAACATAGATTTTAAGTCTTAAATTTCAGATAGTGTCTATCTCTTGGTATGTTGTATAGCTCGTCGAGACAAACATGTGGATGTGTGACACATTGCTGTGCGACCCCTGGAACCCTACTTTTTTTCGACAAATGCTAATGCTAAAAAATGCTAATGCTAGATTTTTCAAAGTGCGATAACTGGGAAACCAATAGGTTTTAAGCGGCCGTCATTTAGTATGTTGTATAGCTCTTCGAGACGAACGCGTGGATATGAAATGTATAGATTTTTTTCAGATTGTCTTCAAAACCCCCCAAATTACATAAGGCTATAGTAAGGCGTCAAAACATAGATTTTAAGTCTTAAATTTCAGATCGTGTCTATCTCTTGGTATGTTGTATAGCTCGTCGAGACGAACATGTGGATGTGTGACACATTGCTGTGCGACCCCTGGAACCCTACTTTTTTTCGACAAATGCTAATGCTAACAAATGCTAATGCTAGATTTTTAAAGTGCGATAACTTGGAAACCAATAGGTTTTAAGCAACCGTCTTTTAGTATGTTGTATAGCTCTTCGAGACGAACGCGTGGATGTGAAATTTATAGATTTTTTTCAGATTGTCTTCAAAACCCCCCAAATTACATAAGGCTATTATAGTAAGGCGTCAAAACATAGATTTTAAGTCTTACATTTCAGATAGTGTCTATCTCTTGGTATGTTGTATAGCTCGTCGAGACAAACATGTGGATGTGTGACACATTGCTGTGCGACCCCTGGAACCCTACTTTTTTTCGACAAATGCTAATGCTAACAAATGCTAATGCTAGATTTTTCAAAGTGCGATAACTTGGAAACCAATATGTTTTAAGCGGCCGTCTTTTAGTATGTTGTATAGCCCTTCGAGACGAACGCGTGGATGTGAAATTTATAGATTTTTTTCAGATTGTCTTCAAAACCCCCAAAATTACATAAGGCTATAGTAAGGCGTCAAAACATAGATTTTAAGTCTTAAATTTCAGATAGTGTCTATCTCTTGGTATGTTGTATAGCTCGTCGAGACAAACATGTGGATGTGTGACACATTGCTGTGCGACCCCTGGAACCCTACTTTTTTTCGACAAATGCTAATGCTAAAAAATGCTAATGCTAGATTTTTCAAAGTGCGATAACTGGGAAACCAATAGGTTTTAAGCGGCCGTCATTTAGTATGTTGTATAGCTCTTCGAGACGAACGCGTGGATATGAAATGTATAGATTTTTTTCAGATTGTCTTCAAAACCCCCCAAATTACATAAGGCTATAGTAAGGCGTCAAAACATAGATTTTAAGTCTTAAATTTCAGATCGTGTCTATCTCTTGGTATGTTGTATAGCTCGTCGAGACGAACATGTGGATGTGTGACACATTGCTGTGCGACCCCTGGAACCCTACTTTTTTTCGACAAATGCTAATGCTAACAAATGCTAATGCTAGATTTTTAAAGTGCGATAACTTGGAAACCAATAGGTTTTAAGCAACCGTCTTTTAGTATGTTGTATAGCTCTTCGAGACGAACGCGTGGATGTGAAATTTATAGATTTTTTTCAGATTGTCTTCAAAACCCCCCAAATTACATAAGGCTATTATAGTAAGGCGTCAAAACATAGATTTTAAGTCTTACATTTCAGATAGTGTCTATCTCTTGGTATGTTGTATAGCTCGTCGAGACAAACATGTGGATGTGTGACACATTGCTGTGCGACCCCTGGAACCCTACTTTTTTTCGACAAATGCTAATGCTAACAAATGCTAATGCTAGATTTTTCAAAGTGCGATAACTTGGAAACCAATATGTTTTAAGCGGCCGTCTTTTAGTATGTTGTATAGCCCTTCGAGACGAACGCGTGGATGTGAAATTTATAGATTTTTTTCAGATTGTCTTCAAAACCCCCCAAATTACATAAGGCTATAGTAAGGCGTCAAAACATAGATTTTAAGTCTTAAATTTCAGATCGTGTCTATCTCTTGGTATGTTGTATAGCTCATCGAGACGAACATGTGGATGTGTGACACATTGCTGTGCGACCCCTGGAACCCTACTTTTTTTTCGACAAATGCTAATGCTAACAAATGCTAATGCTAGATTTTTCAAAGTGCGATAACTTGGAAACCAATATGTTTTAAGCGGCCGTCTTTTAGTATGTTGTATAGCTCTTCGAGACGAACGCGTGGATGTGAAATTTATAGATTTTTTTCAGATTGTCTTCAAAACCCCCAAAATTACATAAGGCTATAGTAAGGCGTCAAAACATAGATTTTAAGTCTTAAATTTCAGATAGTGTCTATCTCTTGGTATGTTGTATAGCTCGTCGAGACAAACATGTGGATGTGTGACACATTGCTGTGCGACCCCTGGAACCCTACGTTTTTTCAACAAATGCTAATGCTAACAAATGCTAATGCTAGATTTTTCAAAGTGCGAAAACTGGGAAACCAATAGGTTTTAAGCGGCCGTCATTTAGTATGTTGTATAGCTCTTCGAGACGAACGCGTGGATATGAAATTTATAGATTTTTTTCAGATTGTTTTCAAAACCCCCCAAATTACATAAGGCTATAGTAAGGCGTCAAAACATAGATTTTAAGTCTTAAATTTCAGATAGTGTCTATCTCTTGGTATGTTGTATAGCTCGTCGAGACGAACATGTGGATGTGTGACACATTGCTGTGCAACCCCTGGAACCCTACTTTTTTTCGACAAATGCTAATGCTAAAAAATGCTAATGCTAGATTTTTCAAAGTGCGATAACTGGGAAACCAATAGGTTTTAAGCGGCCGTCATTTAGTATGTTGTATAGCTCTTCGAGACAAACACGTGGATATGAAATGTATAGATTTTTTTCAGATTGTCTTCAAAACCCCCAAAATTACATAAGGCTATAAGGCGTCAAAACATAGATTTTAAGTCTTAAATTTCAGATCGTGTCTATCTCTTGGTATGTTGTATAGCTCGTCGAGACGAACATGTGGATGTGTGACACATTGCTGTGCGACCCCTGGAACCCTACTTTTTTTCGACAAATGCTAATGCTAAAAAATGCTAATGCTAGATTTTTCAAAGTGCGATAACTGGGAAACCAATAGGTTTTAAGCGGCCGTCATTTAGTATGTTGTATAGCTCTTCGAGACGAACGCGTGGATATGAAATGTATAGATTTTTTTCAGATTGTCTTCAAAACCCCCCAAATTACATAAGGCTATAGTAAGGCGTCAAAACATAGATTTTAAGTCTTAAATTTCAGATCGTTTCTATCTCTTGGTATGTTGTATAGCTCGTCGAGACGAACATGTGGATGTGTGACACATTGCTGTGCGACCCCTGGAACCCTACTTTTTTTCGACAAATGCTAATGCTAACAAATGCTAATGCTAGATTTTTCAAAGTGCGATAACTTGGAAACCAATATGTTTTAAGCGGCCGTCTTTTAGTATGTTGTATAGCTCTTCGAGACGAACGCGTGGATGTGAAATTTATAGATTTTTTTCAGATTGTCTTCAAAACCCCCAAAATTACATAAGGCTATAGTAAGGCGTCAAAACATAGATTTTAAGTCTTAAATTTCAGATAGTGTCTATCTCTTGGTATGTTGTATAGCTCGTCGAGACAAACATGTGGATGTGTGACACATTGCTGTGCGACCCCTGGAACCCTACTTTTTTTCGACAAATGCTAATGCTAAAAAATGCTAATGCTAGATTTTTCAAAGTGCGATAACTGGGAAACCAATAGGTTTTAAGCGGCCGTCATTTAGTATGTTGTATAGCTCTTCGAGACGAACGCGTGGATATGAAATGTATAGATTTTTTTCAGATTGTCTTCAAAACCCCCCAAATTACATAAGGCTATAGTAAGGCGTCAAAACATAGATTTTAAGTCTTAAATTTCAGATAGTGTCTATCTCTTGGTATGTTGTATAGCTCGTCGAGACGAACATGTGGATGTGTGACACATTGCTGTGCAACCCCTGGAACCCTACTTTTTTTCGACAAATGCTAATGCTAAAAAATGCTAATGCTAGATTTTTCAAAGTGCGATAACTGGGAAACCAATAGGTTTTAAGCGGCCGTCATTTAGTATGTTGTATAGCTCTTCGAGACAAACACGTGGATATGAAATGTATAGATTTTTTTCAGATTGTCTTCAAAACCCCCAAAATTACATAAGGCTATAAGGCGTCAAAACATAGATTTTAAGTCTTAAATTTCAGATAGTGTCTATCTCTTGGTATGTTGTATAGCTCGTCGAGACGAACATGTGGATGTGTGACACATTGCTGTGCGACCCCTGGAACCCTACTTTTTTTCGACAAATGCTAATGCTAAAAAATGCTAATGCTAGATTTTTCAAAGTGCGATAACTGGGAAACCAATAGGTTTTAAGCGGCCGTCATTTAGTATGTTGTATAGCTCTTCGAGACGAACGCGTGGATATGAAATGTATAGATTTTTTTCAGATTGTCTTCAAAACCCCCCAAATTACATAAGGCTATAGTAAGGCGTCAAAACATAGATTTTAAGTCTTAAATTTCAGATCGTGTCTATCTCTTGGTATGTTGTATAGCTCGTCGAGACGAACATGTGGATGTGTGACACATTGCTGTGCAACCCCTGGAACCCTACTTTTTTTCGACAAATGCTAATGCTAACAAATGCTAATGCTAGATTTTTCAAAGTGCGATAACTTGGAAACCAATATGTTTTAAGCGGCCGTCTTTTAGTATGTTGTATAGCTCTTCGAGACGAACGCGTGGATGTGAAATTTATAGATTTTTTTCAGATTGTCTTCAAAACCCCCCAAATTACATAAGGCTATAGTAAGGCGTCAAAACATAGATTTTAAGTCTTAAATTTCAGATAGTGTCTATCTCTTGGTATGTTGTATAGCTCGTCGAGACGAACATGTGGATGTGTGACACAATGCTGTGCGACCCCTGGAACCCTACTTTTTTTCGACAAATGCTAAAGCTAACAAATGCTAATGCTAGATTTTTCAAAGTGCGATAACTGGGAAACCAATAGGTTTTAAGCGGCCGTCATTTAGTATGTTGTATAGCTCTTCGAGACGAACGCGTGGATATGAAATTTATAGATTTTTTTCAGATTGTCTTCAAAACCCCCCAAATTACATAAGGCTATAGTAAGGCGTCAAAACATAGATTTTAAGTCTTAAATTTCAGATAGTGTCTATCTCTTGGTATGTTGTATAGCTCGTCGAGACAAACATGTGGATGTGTGACACATTGCCGTGCGACCCCTGGAACCCTACTTTTTTTTCGACAAATGCTAATGCTAACAAATGCTAATGCTAAATTTTTCAAAGTGCGATAACTTGGAAACCAATATGTTTTAAGCGGCCGTCTTTTAGTATGTTGTATAGCTCTTCGAGACGAACGCGTGGATGTGAAATTTATAGATTTTTTTCAGATTGTCTTCAAAACCCTCCAAATTACATAAGGCTATATATAGTAAGGCGTCAAAACATAGATTTTAAGTCTTAAATTTCAGATAGTGTCTATCTCTTGGTATGTTGTATTAGCCTCGCAAGCCATCCCGAGTTACGTCATCACCAATGTGTTTCCTTTCTCGGTCTGGTATCCCTCCCATCGAGTCTCTTTATGAGAAAGTGGTTCTCAATTTCCAATCAAAAGGCTGCATTTCGAGCGAACCCGCCTCACACCGCTCCTGATTGGTCGAGCGGCTGCTACAGCTCTCGCATTTTGACAACAAACATGGCGGACCCCATGTCCGATGCGAGTTCACAAATCGCAAATAAAAGCTGCATTAAGCGAAGTTTTATCTGAAATCAACTGCATCTCATAACTTAAAAACGCACAACAGTTTGCACCTTTGGAATTTCTGTCTGGAAAAGACTTATTTGATGTTCTCCCGACGATGTTTTGATGCGCTGATGACTACTGAATGGACCTGTCAGTCAAAGTAAGTAACTACGTCATCGCGTAATGCATTGTCTATGGGGGACTCCCAGACTCTCCTTTTGGAGAGTCTGGCTGTTGCGAGGCTAATGTTGTATAGCTCGTCGAGACGAACATGTGGATGTGTGACACATTGCTGTGCGACCCCTGGAACCCTACTTTTTTTCGACAAATGCTAATGCTAAAAAATGCTAATGCTAGATTTTTCAAAGTGCGATAACTGGGAAACCAATAGGTTTTAAGCGGCCGTCTTTTAGTATGTTGTATAGCTCTTCGAGACGAACGCGTGGATGTGATATTTATAGATGTTTTTCAGATTGTCTTCAAAACCCCCAAAATTACATAAGGCTACTTTTTTTTCGACAAATGCTAATGCTAACAAATGCTAATGCTAGATTTTTCAAAGTGCGATAACTTGGAAACCAATAGGTTTTAAACGGCCGTCTTTTAGTATGTTGTATAGCTCTTCGAGACGAACGCGTGGATGTGAAATTTATAGATTTTTTTCAGATTGTCTTCAAAACCCCCCAAATTACATAAGGCTATAGTAAGGCGTCAAAACATAGATTTTAAGTCTTAAATTTCAGATAGTGTCTATCTCTTGGTATGTTGTATAGCTCGTCGAGACGAACATGTGGATGTGTGACACATTGCTGTGCGACCCCTGGAACCCTACTTTTTTCGACAAATGCTAATGCTAACAAATGCTAATGCTAGATTTTTCAAAGTGCGATAACTGGGAAACCAATAGGTTTTAAGCGGCCGTCATTTAGTATGTTGTATAGCTCTTCGAGACGAACGCGTGGATATGAAATTTATAGATTTTTTTCAGATTGTCTTCAAAACCCCCCAAATTACATAAGGCTATTGTAAGGCGTCAAAACATAGATTTTAAGTCTTAAATTTCAGATAGTGTCTATCTCTTGGTATGTTGTATAGCTCGTCGAGACAAACATGTGGATGTGTGACACATTGCTGTGCGACCCCTGGAACCCTACTTTTTTTCGACAAATGCTAATGCTAACAAATGCTAATGCTAGATTTTTAAAGTGCGATAACTTGGAAACCAATATGTTTTAAGCGGCCGTCTTTTAGTATGTTGTATAGCCCTTCGAGACGAACGCGTGGATGTGAAATTTATAGATTTTTTTCAGATTGTCTTCAAAACCCCCCAAATTACATAAGGCTATTGTAAGGCGTCAAAACATAGATTTTAAGTCTTAAATTTCAGATAGTGTCTATCTCTTGGTATGTTGTATAGCTCGTCGAGACAAACATGTGGATGTGTGACACATTGCTGTGCGACCCCTGGAACCCTACTTTTTTTCGACAAATGCTAATGCTAACAAATGCTAATGCTAGATTTTTCAAAGTGCGATAACTGGGAAACCAATAGGTTTTAAGCGGCCGTCATTTAGTATGTTGTATAGCTCTTCGAGACAAACGCGTGGATATGAAATTTATAGATTTTTTTCAGATTGTCTTCAAAACCCCCCAAATTACATAAGGCTATAGTAAGGCGTCAAAACATAGATTTTAAGTCTTAAATTTCAGATCGTGTCTATCCCTTGGTATGTTGTATAGCTCGTCGAGACGAACATGTGGATGTGTGACACATTGCTGTGCGACCCCTGGAACCCTACTTTTTTTCGACAAATGCTAATGCTAACAAATGCTAATGCTAGATTTTTAAAGTGCGAAAACTTGGAAACCAATAGGTTTTAAGCGGCCGTCTTTTAGTATGTTGTATAGCTCTTCGAGACGAACGCGTGGATGTGAAATTTATAGATTTTTTTCAGATTGTCTTCAAAACCCCCAAAATTACATAAGGCTATTATAGTAAGGTGTCAAAACATAGATTTTAAGTCTTAAATTTCAGATAGTGTCTATCTCTTGGTATGTTGTATAGCTCGTCGAGACGAACATGTGGATGTGTGACACATTGCTGTGCGACCCCTGGAACCCTACTTTTTTTCGACAAATGCTAATGCTAACAAATGCTAATGCTAGATTTTTCAAAGTGCGATAACTTGGAAACCAATATGTTTTAAGCGGCCGTCTTTTAGTATGTTGTATAGCCCTTCGAGACGAACGCGTGGATGTGAAATTTATAGATTTTTTTCAGATTGTCTTCAAAACCCCCCAAATTACATAAGGCTATAGTAAGGCGTCAAAACATAGATTTTAAGTCTTAAATTTCAGATAGTGTCTATCTCTTGGTATGTTGTATAGCTCGTCGAGACGATCATGTGGATGTGTGACACATTGCTGTGCGACCCCTGGAACCCTACGTTTTTTCAACAAATGCTAATGCTAACAAATGCTAATGCTAGATTTTTCAAAGTGCGAAACCAATAGGTTTTAAGCGGCCGTCATTTAGTATGTTGTATAGCTCTTCGAGACGAACGCGTGGATATGAAATGTATAGATTTTTTTCAGATTGTCTTCAAAACCCCCAAAATTACATAAGGCTATAAGGCGTCAAAACATAGATTTTAAGTCTTAAATTTCAGATCGTGTCTATCTCTTGGTATGTTGTATAGCTCGTCGAGACGAACATGTGGATGTGTGACATTGCTGTGCGACCCCTGGAACCCTACTTTTTTTCGACAAATGCTAATGCTAACAAATGCTAATGCTAGATTTTTCAAAGTGCGATAACTTGGAAACCAATAGGTTTTAAGCAACCGTCTTTTAGTATGTTGTATAGCTCTTCGAGACAAACACGTGGATGTGAAATTTATAGATTTTTTTCAGATTGTCTTCAAAACCCCCAAAATTACATAAGGCTATAGTAAGGCGTCACAACATAGATTTTAAGTCTTAAATTTCAGATCGTGTCTATCTCTTGGTATGTTGTATAGCTCGTCGAGACGAACATGTGGATGTGTGACACATTGCTGTGCGACCCCTGGAACCCTACTTTTTTTCGACAAATGTTAATGCTAACAAATGCTAATGCTAGATTTTTAAAGTGCGAAAACTTGGAAAGCAATAGGTTTTAAGCGGCCGTCTTTTAGTATGTTGTATAGCTCTTCGAGACGAACGCGTGGATGTGAAATTTATAGATTTTTTTCAGATTGTCTTCAAAACCCCCCAAATTACATAAGGCTATTATAGTAAGGCGTCAAAACATAGATTTTAAGTCTTAAATTTCAGATAAGTGTCTATCTCTTGGTATGTTGTATAGCTCGTCGAGACGAACATGTGGATGTGTGACACATTGCTGTGCGACCCCTGGAACCCTACTTTTTTTCGACAAATGCTAATGCTAACAAATGCTAATGCTAGATTTTTCAAAGTGCGATAACTTGGAAACCAATATGTTTTAAGCGGCCGTCTTTTAGTATGTTGTATAGCCCTTCGAGACGAACGCGTGGATGTGAAATTTATAGATTTTTTTCAGATTGTCTTCAAAACCCCCCAAATTACATAAGGCTATATAGTAAGGCGTCAAAACATAGATTTTAAGTCTTAAATTTCAGATAGTGTCTATCTCTTGGTATGTTGTATAGCTCGTCGAGACGAACATGTGGATGTGTGACACATTGCTGTGCGACCCCTGGAACCCTACTTTTTTTCGACAAATGCTAATGCTAACAAATGCTAATGCTAGATTTTTCAAAGTGCGATAACTTGGAAACCAAATTATGTTTTAAGCGGCCGTCTTTTAGTATGTTGTATAGCTCTTCGAGACGAACGCGTGGATGTGAAATTTATAGATTTTTTTCAGATTGTCTTCAAAACCCCCAAAATTACATAAGGCTATAGTAAGGCGTCAAAACATAGATTTTAAGTCTTAAATTTCAGATAGTGTCTATCTCTTGGTATGTTGTATAGCTCGTCGAGACGAACATGTGGATGTGTGACACATTGCTGTGCGACCCCTGGAACCCTACGTTTTTTCAACAAATGCTAATGCTAACAAATGCTAATGCTAGATTTTTCAAAGTGCGAAACCAATAGGTTTTAAGCGGCCGTCATTTAGTATGTTGTATAGCTCTTCGAGACGAACGCGTGGATATGAAATGTATAGATTTTTTTCAGATTGTCTTCAAAACCCCCAAAATTACATAAGGCTATAAGGCGTCAAAACATAGATTTTAAGTCTTAAATTTCAGATCGTGTCTATCTCTTGGTATGTTGTATAGCTCGTCGAGACGAACATGTGGATGTGTGACACATTGCTGTGCGACCCCTGGAACCCTACTTTTTTTCGACAAATGCTAATGCTAACAAATGCTAATGCTAGATTTTTCAAAGTGCGATAACTTGGAAACCAATAGGTTTTAAGCAACCGTCTTTTAGTATGTTGTATAGCTCTTCGAGACAAACACGTGGATGTGAAATTTATAGATTTTTTTCAGATTGTCTTCAAAACCCCCAAAATTACATAAGGCTATAGTAAGGCGTCACAACATAGATTTTAAGTCTTAAATTTCAGATCGTGTCTATCTCTTGGTATGTTGTATAGCTCGTCGAGACGAACATGTGGATGTGTGACACATTGCTGTGCGACCCCTGGAACCCTACTTTTTTTCGACAAATGCTAATGCTAACAAATGCTAATGCTAGATTTTTAAAGTGCGAAAACTTGGAAACCAATAGGTTTTAAGCGGCCGTCTTTTAGTATGTTGTATAGCTCTTCGAGACGAACGCGTGGATGTGAAATTTATAGATTTTTTTCAGATTGTCTTCAAAACCCCCCAAATTACATAAGGCTATAGTAAGGCGTCAAAACATAGATTTTAAGTCTTAAATTTCAGATAGTGTCTATCTCTTGGTATGTTGTATAGCTCGTCGAGACGAACATGTGGATGTGTGACACATTGCTGTGCGACTCCTGGAACCCTACTTTTTTTCGACAAATGCTAATGCTAACAAATGCTAATGCTAGATTTTTCAAAGTGCGATAACTTGGAAACCAATATGTTTTAAGCGGCCGTCTTTTAGTATGTTGTATAGCTCTTCGAGACGAACGCGTGGATGTGAAATTTATAGATTTTTTTCAGATTGTCTTCAAAACCCCCAAAATTACATAAGGCTATAGTAAGGCGTCAAAACATAGATTTTAAGTCTTAAATTTCAGATAGTGTCTATCTCTTGGTATGTTGTATAGCTCGTCGAGACGAACATGTGGATGTGTGACACATTGCTGTGCGACCCCTGGAACCCTACGTTTTTTCAACAAATGCTAATGCTAACAAATGCTAATGCTAGATTTTTCAAAGTGCGAAACCAATAGGTTTTAAGCGGCCGTCATTTAGTATGTTGTATAGCTCTTCGAGACGAACGCGTGGATATGAAATGTATAGATTTTTTTCAGATTGTCTTCAAAACCCCCAAAATTACATAAGGCTATAAGGCGTCAAAACATAGATTTTAAGTCTTAAATTTCAGATCGTGTCTATCTCTTGGTATGTTGTATAGCTCGTCGAGACGAACATGTGGATGTGTGACACATTGCTGTGCGACCCCTGGAACCCTACTTTTTTTCGACAAATGCTAATGCTAACAAATGCTAATGCTAGATTTTTCAAAGTGCGATAACTTGGAAACCAATAGGTTTTAAGCAACCGTCTTTTAGTATGTTGTATAGCTCTTCGAGACAAACACGTGGATGTGAAATTTATAGATTTTTTTCAGATTGTCTTCAAAACCCCCAAAATTACATAAGGCTATAGTAAGGCGTCACAACATAGATTTTAAGTCTTAAATTTCAGATCGTGTCTATCTCTTGGTATGTTGTATAGCTCGTCGAGACGAACATGTGGATGTGTGACACATTGCTGTGCGACCCCTGGAACCCTACTTTTTTTCGACAAATGCTAATGCTAACAAATGCTAATGCTAGATTTTTAAAGTGCGAAAACTTGGAAACCAATAGGTTTTAAGCGGCCGTCTTTTAGTATGTTGTATAGCTCTTCGAGACGAACGCGTGGATGTGAAATTTATAGATTTTTTTCAGATTGTCTTCAAAACCCCCCAAATTACATAAGGCTATTATAGTAAGGCGTCAAAACATAGATTTTAAGTCTTAAATTTCAGATAGTGTCTATCTCTTGGTATGTTGTATAGCTCGTCGAGACGAACATGTGGATGTGTGACACATTGCTGTGCGACCCCTGGAACCCTACTTTTTTTCGACAAATGCTAATGCTAACAAATGCTAATGCTAGATTTTTCAAAGTGCGATAACTTGGAAACCAATATGTTTTAAGCGGCCGTCTTTTAGTATGTTGTATAGCCCTTCGAGACGAACGCGTGGATGTGAAATTTATAGATTTTTTTCAGATTGTCTTCAAAACCCCCCAAATTACATAAGGCTATAGTAAGGCGTCAAAACATAGATTTTAAGTCTTAAATTTCAGATAGTGTCTATCTCTTGGTATGTTGTATAGCTCGTCGAGACGAACATGTGGATGTGTGACACATTGCTGTGCGACTCCTGGAACCCTACTTTTTTTCGACAAATGCTAATGCTAACAAATGCTAATGCTAGATTTTTCAAAGTGCGATAACTTGGAAACCAATATGTTTTAAGCGGCCGTCTTTTAGTATGTTGTATAGCTCTTCGAGACGAACGCGTGGATGTGAAATTTATAGATTTTTTTCAGATTGTCTTCAAAACCCCCAAAATTACATAAGGCTATAGTAAGGCGTCAAAACATAGATTTTAAGTCTTAAATTTCAGATAGTGTCTATCTCTTGGTATGTTGTATAGCTCGTCGAGACGAACATGTGGATGTGTGACACATTGCTGTGCGACCCCTGGAACCCTACGTTTTTTCAACAAATGCTAATGCTAACAAATGCTAATGCTAGATTTTTCAAAGTGCGAAACCAATAGGTTTTAAGCGGCCGTCATTTAGTATGTTGTATAGCTCTTCGAGACGAACGCGTGGATATGAAATGTATAGATTTTTTTCAGATTGTCTTCAAAACCCCCAAAATTACATAAGGCTATAAGGCGTCAAAACATAGATTTTAAGTCTTAAATTTCAGATCGTGTCTATCTCTTGGTATGTTGTATAGCTCGTCGAGACGAACATGTGGATGTGTGACACATTGCTGTGCGACCCCTGGAACCCTACTTTTTTTCGACAAATGCTAATGCTAACAAATGCTAATGCTAGATTTTTCAAAGTGCGATAACTTGGAAACCAATAGGTTTTAAGCAACCGTCTTTTAGTATGTTGTATAGCTCTTCGAGACAAACACGTGGATGTGAAATTTATAGATTTTTTTCAGATTGTCTTCAAAACCCCCAAAATTACATAAGGCTATAGTAAGGCGTCACAACATAGATTTTAAGTCTTAAATTTCAGATAGTGTCTATCTCTTGGTATGTTGTATAGCTCGTCGAGACAAACATGTGGATGTGTGACACATTGCTGTGCGACCCCTGGAACCCTACTTTTTTTCGACAAATGCTAATGCTAAAAAATGCTAATGCTAGATTTTTCAAAGTGCGATAACTGGGAAACCAATAGGTTTTAAGCGGCCGTCATTTAGTATGTTGTATAGCTCTTCGAGACGAACGCGTGGATATGAAATGTATAGATTTTTTTCAGATTGTCTTCAAAACCCCCCAAATTACATAAGGCTATAGTAAGGCGTCAAAACATAGATTTTAAGTCTTAAATTTCAGATCGTGTCTATCTCTTGGTATGTTGTATAGCTCGTCGAGACGAACATGTGGATGTGTGACACATTGCTGTGCGACCCCTGGAACCCTACTTTTTTTCGACAAATGCTAATGCTAACAAATGCTAATGCTAGATTTTTCAAAGTGCGATAACTTGGAAACCAATATGTTTTAAGCGGCCGTCTTTTAGTATGTTGTATAGCTCTTCGAGACGAACGCGTGGATGTGAAATTTATAGATTTTTTTCAGATTGTCTTCAAAACCCCCCAAATTACATAAGGCTATAGTAAGGCGTCAAAACATAGATTTTAAGTCTTAAATTTCAGATAGTGTCTATCTCTTGGTATGTTGTATAGCTCGTCGAGACGAACATGTGGATGTGTGACACATTGCTGTGCGACCCCTGGAACCCTACTTTTTTTCGACAAATGCTAAAGCTAACAAATGCTAATGCTAGATTTTTCAAAGTGTGATAACTTGGAAACCAATATGTTTTAAGCGGCCGTCTTTTAGTATGTTGTATAGCCCTTCGAGACGAACGCGTGGATGTGAAATTTATAGATTTTTTTCAGATTGTCTTCAAAACCCCCAAAATTACATAAGGCTATAGTAAGGCGTCAAAACATAGATTTTAAGTCTTAAATTTCAGATAGTGTCTATCTCTTGGTATGTTGTATAGCTCGTCGAGACGAACATGTGGATGTGTGACACATTGCTGTGCGACCCCTGGAACCCTACTTTTTTTCGACAAATGCTAATGCTAACAAATGCTAATGCTAGATTTTTCAAAGTGCGATAACTGGGAAACCAATAGGTTTTAAGCGGCCGTCATTTAGTATGTTGTATAGCTCTTCGAGACGAACGCGTGGATATGAAATTTATAGATTTTTTTCAGATTGTCTTCAAAACCCCCCAAATTACATAAGGCTATAGTAAGGCGTCAAAACATAGATTTTAAGTCTTAAATTTCAGATAGTGTCTATCTCTTGGTATGTTGTATAGCTCGTCGAGACAAAAAAAGGGATGTGTGACACATTGCCGTGCGACCCCTGGAACCCTACTTTTTTTCGACAAATGCTAATGCTAACAAATGCTAATGCTAGATTTTTCAAAGTGCGATAACTTGGAAACCAATAGGTTTTAAGCGGCCGTCTTTTAGTATGTTGTATAGCTCTTCGAGACGAACGCGTGGATGTGAAATTTATAGATTTTTTTCAGATTGTCTTCAAAACCCCCCAAATTACATAAGGCTATAGTAAGGCGTCAAAACATAGATTTTAAGTCTTAAATTTCAGATAGTGTCTATCTCTTGGTATGTTGTATAGCTCGTCGAGACGAACATGTGGATGTGTGACACATTGCTGTGCGACCCCTGGAACCCTAATTTTTTTCGACAAATGCTAATGCTAACAAATGCTAATGCTAGATTTTTCAAAGTGCGATAACTTGGAAACCAATATGTTTTAAGCGGCCGTCTTTTAGTATGTTGTATAGCTCTTCGAGACGAACGCGTGGATGTGAAATTCATAGATTTTTTTCAGATTGTCTTCAAAACCCCCAAAATTACATAAGGCTATAGTAAGGCGTCGAAACATATATTTTAAGTCTTAAATTTCAGATAGTGTCTATCTCTTGGTATGTTGTATAGCTTGTCGAGACGAACATGTGGATGTGTGACACATTGCTGTGCGACCCCTGGAACCCTACTTTTTTTCGACAAATGCTAATGCTAACAAATGCTAATGCTAGATTTTTCAAAGTGTGATAACTTGGAAACCAATATGCTTTAAGCGGACATCTTTTAGTATGTTGTATAGCCCTTCGAGACGAACGCGTGGATGTGAAATGTATAGATTTTTTTCAGATTGTCTTCAAAACCCCCAAAATTACATAAGGCTATAGTAAGGCGTCAAAACATAGATTTTAAGTCTTAAATTTCAGATAGTGTCTATCTCTTGGTATGTTGTATAGCTCGTCGAGACGAACATGTGGATGTGTGACACATTGCTGTGCGACCCCTGGAACCCTACTTTTTTTCGACAAATGCTAATGCTAACGAATGCTAATGCTAGATTTTTCAAAGTGTGATAACTGGGAAACCAATAGGTTTTAAGCGGCCGTCATTTCGTATGTTGTATAGCTCTTTGAGACGAACGCGTGGATATGAAATTTATAGATTTTTTTCAGATTGTCTTCAAAACCCCCCAAATTACATAAGGCTATAGTAAGGCGTCAAAACATAGATTTTAAGTCTTAAATTTCAGATAGTGTCTATCTCTTGGTATGTTGTATAGCTCGTCGAGACAAACATGTGGATGTGTGACACATTGCTGTGCGACCCCTGGAACCCTACTTTTTTTCGAAAAATGCTAATGCTAACAAATGCTAATGCTAGATTTTTCAAAGTGCGATAACTTGGAAACCAATATGTTTTAAGCGGCCGTCTTTTAGTATGTTGTATAGCTCTTCGAGACGAACGCGTGGATGTGAAATTTATAGATTTTTTTCAGATTGTCTTCAAAACCCCCAAAATTACATAAGGCTATATAGTAAGGCGTCAAAACATAGATTTTAAGTCTTAAATTTCAGATAGTGTCTATCTCTTGGTATGTTGTATAGCTCGTCGAGACGAACATGTGGATGTGTGACACATTGCTGTGCGACCCCTGGAACCCTACTTTTTTTCGACAAATGCTAATGCTAACAAATGCTAATGCTAGATTTTTCAAAGTGCGATAACTGGGAAACCAATAGGTTTTAAGCGCCCGTATTTTAGTATGTTGTATAGCTCTTCGAGACGAACGCGTGGATGTGAAATTTATAGATTTTTTTCAGATTGTCTTCAAAACCCCCAAAATTACATAAGGCTATAGTAAGGCGTCAAAACATAGATTTTAAGTCTTAAATTTCAGATAGTATCTATCTCTTGGTATGTTGTATAGCCCGTCGAGACGAACATGTGGATGTGTGACACATTGCTGTGCGACCCCTGGAACCCTACTTTTATTCGACAAATGCTAATGCTAACAAATGCTAATGCTAGATTTTTCAAATTGCGATAACTTGGAAACAAATATGTTTTAAGCGGCCGTCTTTTAGTATGTTGTATAGCTCTTCGAGACGAACGCGTGGATGTGAAATTTATATATTTTTTCAGATTGTCTTCAAAACCCTCAAAATTACATAAGGCGTCAAAACATAGATTTTAAGTCTTAAATTTCAGATAGTGTCTATCTCTGGGTATGTTGTATAGCTCGTCGAGACGAACATGTGGATGTGTGACACATTGCTGTGCGACCCCTGGAACCCTACTTTTTTCGACAAATGCTAATGCTAACAAATGCTAATGCTAGATTTTTCAAAGTGCGATAACTTGGAAACCAATAGGTTTTAAGCAGCCGTCTTTTAGTATGTTGTATAGCTCTTCGAGACGAACGCGTGGATGTGAAATTTATAGATTTTTTTCAGATTGTCTTCAAAACCCCCAAAATTACATAAGGCTATATATAGTAAGGCGTCAAAACATAGATTTTAAGTCTTACATTTCAGATAGTGTCTATCTCTTGGTATGTTGTATAGCTCGTCGAGACGAACATGTGGATGTGTGACACATTGCTGTGCGACCCCTGGAACCCTACTTTTTTTCGACAAATGCTAATGCTAACAAATGCTAATGCTAGATTTTTCAAAGTGCGATAACTCGGAAACCAATAGGTTTTAAGCGGCCGTCTTTTAGTATGTTGTATAGCTCTTAAAGACAAACGCGGGTTCGGAGTATGATTCAACATAATAGAACACATAGTTACAGTACATACAGTCAGAGTTTAACCCTTTTACCAAGGGTCTTCAACAGGGGGTCCGGGACCCCTAGGTGGTCCTCAGAGTTACTACAGGGGGTCCTCCAAATCTTTGTGTGATAGAAACCTTTTTTTCCTGAGAACTTTAACCAAAAATAGCAGATCTACAAGCTCACAACGCCTCGCACTGTGAGGTGTTGTGAGCTTGTAGATCGGCTATTTTAGGCAAAGGGGTTTGGTAAGTTTAGAGGTGAAAAAGAGCAGACTAAGTACAGAGTGAAAGGTGAAGTTTATTAAGTATTGACGGTTCAAGTGTTAAATATCTGAAAACACAAATTAAAATTAATCCAAAATACACTGATGATTGTGCTGTCAAACAATGAAACTATATGGAATCTATGAACAGGTTGTGGGGGTCCCTGCTTCATCTCTCTCTCAACTAAGGGGTCCCTGCTTCATCTCTTTCTCTCAACTGAAAACGTTGAAGACCCCTGCCTTATACACATAGTTACAGTACTGTACTAGTCAGAGTTAAGGCGTTGGGGATCACACAGAAGGAAATAAAACAAACTATCCTATCACTATAGCTGCAAAGACATGGACATCTACAGGCTATGGGTTCGGGGTCTGATTCAATTCAAACAGTAGGCCTGTAATCGTTTCAGTTGTTTTCTCATTGAGTGGGCTGAAAAGTGATAGATAGATAGATACCTTTATTATCCCAAGGGGGAAATTCAGTAAGTGAGAGGGAGAAGCGATATGAGAAGCGATATGATACATGAACAGCTTCAATATTGCAGTGTTGCATATTGCTGGTTCTTGACTTCAGGGTCAACATCAAACTTTAATCTGCAGCGTGTGGCCCTCAAACCATGCATTAACATTTGTCTTTGGGAGAGAGCATCATCTCAAATGCCAATAGTACCAGTGCCAGTCCAAGGAATCTATGACTGAAAATAGACCATGGTCAAGCGACAAAGTATTAAGTCACCAAGACTGCTGCTTGGCACGTGTATATTGACCTACATGTACGACCTTTATAGAATTGTGAGGTTGCGCTTGTCAATTCTGTGTGGGGACTGATGGACTGATGGGGACGGACGGACCTACGGACGGATGGGTGCTGATAAGGAATGATGGTCTGATGGACTGACTGACGGATGGACTAATGAACTGACGGTGACTGACTGACTAAACTATGGTAGCGACTACACCACGTTACTGACTAAATGAATGAATGATTTTATTTTTGTGTCTGGCTGCCTTTCACAGCCCATCCCTTACGGGATTATTCAGACACAATTTAAATAACAGTTTTTCCAGTGCCAACATGCTGACACAAAAATTAATAACTAAATAAATAAACAAAATAAAGTAATACTGCATACTGTATACTTCTGATCAAAAGTACATCAATAGTCTGATATTCTGACTAAATAAACTATGGCACTGTCCAGGGACATGGAGAGAATGTTGGAGAGGCAGGGTCTGAAATGTTTAAAAGCACCGAAAATAGCAGACCTCCAAGCTCACAACGAGACTGACTGTGGTACTACTGACTAGACTGGTGCAGACTTGTTACTGACCAAACAAACTATGATACAGACAGACTCTCATTCCATTCAACACTTTTATAAAACCCAATGAGCAGGACACTGCGGGGAATTGAACCTCGTCCATAGTCAACCGTGGAACTAGGAGTTCCATACCAGTGTCTTTCGCTTTTGGATTTGTTTAGGTTGAATGGATCAGTGTATAGTATGTTGTTTTACTGTTTCAAATGTCACAATATGTAGAATGCATACTATGATACTGACTAAACTATGTGTCACACTCTGTCCCTATAGAGTGAAGGTAGTGTGTGCAAAAAGGCACTAAGTACTTAAAATACTCAAAACATACTTAAATGGAAAAAGGTTCAAAAACAGCAAGAGTCTTTCTTTGCATAAACCCAGTGCTTTATTCACCTTCAGTCCCAGGATAACAGCATTCACAAAATACAGCTCCACTTCTAGTTACAATACTCTGGCCAGGTTGGCACTACTGTAGGTCCTCACAGCTGCACAGCCCCACTTCGACTGACTCAAGCTCAGGTAACAGCTTCCCCTTATAAAAGCTAAACCCCTCCCCCGGACCGTACCAACCTTAAATGGATTCCACCATTTACGTAGGGACCAGTAGGCCTCCATGTCCACAGAGAATGTTCCCCATGTCAAATCCATGACATTATGCATGCTATATATATATACACATTTAGATTCCCATTACTGAAATAATACATTTACTTAAACCTATTTACATTAACCACATTTGGTCATTTGTTGAACACAGGTCCTGATTACTCACAGGTGTGCCCACAGGCTCCCTACCCTGGAGCCTACCATCAATCAAGCAATCAATCAATTATCATTGCAAACACAAACATTTCCAAAAGAGTGACTTTAAACCTTGTGTCGATACAATATATACAAACATACAGGGAGAAAGATATTAAAAGTCATCATCGATAAACTCAGTGGCAGGATGAACTGCCACACTATGTTTCACTTTGTTTCGGTATGCACAGTATGGCTACAAATAATGATGTAGTATACAATGCGTGACTATAGTACTGTAGTAGATATAGTACTATAGTAGATATACAATTCTAAATTATGTGCTAAAGGGAATGGATATTATCTCAAGTTTTTCTTTTTCTTTTTACATAAACTGTATCTTAGGGGGAACGATTTACATATTAGGTACCATTAATATGACATATGTAAGGTTCTGTAAAGTAACAAGTCATTCAGGATGCTGTGGATGAAAACAAACTTTTAGCTTGTCCTCAAAGTGTCCCATCCTCCTCCACAGCAGCAGAGACAGTCAGAGAAAGAGAAAAGAAAGAAAGAAAGAAAGAAAGAAAGAAAGAAAGAAAGAAAGGGCATTTCAATCGTGTGGTTCCTAGATAAATGTGCTCCCAGTGCATTAAGTGTCTCAACACTTTAAAGGAGTAGTTCACCCCCAAATGACTTTTTATCTATTGATTATTCATGCCATGGAGACTTGAGTTCAATAATATTTTTGGTTTTTGTCACATTCCTAAGACAAAAATGTGATAACAATAAATTTGCCCCCATTCGTTCCGGATGGGGACCCGTTTCGAAACGGGTCCCCATCCGGAATCAACGGGGGTAAATGTATTCGAATCAAATTTTTGTCTTAGGAATGTGACAAAAAACAAAACATATTATTGAACTCTAGTCTCCATGGCGTGAATAATCAATAGATAAAAAGTCATTTTGGGGGTGAACTACTCCTTTAAGTGCCATTTCATAACTAACCATGGAGTGCTTTTCCCAATTAAAGTCGGGAAAACTGCAGTGACAAACACTGTCCATGTCTTTAATAAATAATCACGGTTGAGTTGCTTTTACTGTGGGAAAAAAAGTTTTCACTGCTAGCGACAGAGTAAACAATATTTACTTAAGTTACAGACATTCGGGGGGCACGGTGGTGCAGTGGTTAGCACTTCGCCTCACAGTTAGAAGGTTCGATTCCCGCCGGGGGAAGCTGTGGGCGCTGGGGGCGTGTTCCTCCACACGCGTCATCAGCGCCCACACCCTAGGTGGGGTTGGCGATGGGGCCTCTCTGTGGTGAGTGTGCATGTTCTCCCCGTGTCTCCTTGGGCATAGGCCCTCACACAAAAACATGCAGTAGTCCTGGTTTCTATACTACCTCCCCCTAGCCAGCCGGGTGCTCCCCAATGTCCCCTGGCGCGGCAGGGGGAGAGCGGAAACCAGGACTACAGGTTAGGTAGTCACCGGGTGAGAAAAATGGTTTAATACAAAAACCGTGGGATAAAAAATATTAAAAGAAAAAAAAAAAAGGTTACAGACATTCACTAAAAAAAAATCACAATCTCAATAGGTCGGCCTGACTGCTCCCACATGATAGAGGACCGTTTCACCTCTGGGACAACCAGATCTTATTTTATTGTTGTTTGGGTTGGTTGTCCCAGAGGTGAAATGGTAGGTGAGTCAATATAAGGTTTTACTTATCATCTATAAAATGTACTAAACTAGTGAAAACAGCAGATCTACAAGCACAGTTGTGCTTGTAGATCTGCTGTTTTCACTAGTTTTGTGCGACATTCTTGTATGATGAAGCAGGGCTTTGCTCTACCAAAAGACGTACACATTTGAAACTTGGAGATACGAGGTTTCTGCCCGACGGTGACAATATTTTAGTGATTATGTTGCGAGGAAAGCGTTGAGATAATAGCCATTTTGGTTAGAACTGACTGAAAATAACTTTTCAAGTTTAAAATGATACTAAATATTTTTTCAAGTGTCCAAATAAATTCCAAATATTATCAAATGATCTCGCGGCACCCCTGGACTGCCGTCAAGGCACCCCAGGGTGCCCCGTCACCCACTTTGAAAACCCCTGGCCTAGAGGAGAGCAGGGTAAACTGAGACACCTTTTACATTTGCTCCCCTCTAGGCGAACTAAAAGATATATCAGTAAAAATGTGCACATTTCCCAGTAATTTGGGATGTTTCCTAACAATGGAAGTTATCAGAATGTATTCAAGACAAAAGGCAGTGAAAAAAATGGTCTTGTGTCTCAGTTTACCCCAGCACCGGGGTAAACTGAGACAGACCAGAGAAATCAACGGGGTAAAGTGATCCACTCTTTTCACTTTAAAACTACCATGAAAACACAAAAACCTGGTTAACCAAGTTAAATATGCACCATACAAAAATGTACATAGCAGACATTCTTTTAATAGGGTTTGTCCTGTCATTTCCACCCATGTGTCAAATAATGTGACACATGGGCAGAAAGACAAAACTAAAAACCCTATAAAAAATGATAGAAGGGTTTACCAAACTTTCCTCAGTTGATCCTCATGTATTTTTTCCTGTAAAATGCATTTCTGCAATGTATATTGTTGTATTGTGCAAAACTATTGAGATAATTAGCATATGTAGTAAAATGTTGTCTAATATGCTAATTATCTAATTAATTATACACAATACAAAATAATATATATCAGAAATGGATTCTACAGGGACAAATACATAAGAATCAGCTGAGAAAGGTTGGTACACCCTTTAATCAGGTTTTTACATCTTTCTCCCTGTCTATCATGTAATGTGAGACAGTGTCTCACTTTACCCCGAAGCAATTGTCTCACTTTACCCCACAGCCACCTTTTGGGAAAAAGGGATATCCTTTCAATTCAGGGTAATCTTCAGCTAGCATCTATCACATGGATTTATAAGTTGGTAGTTCATGAACATGTATGATATAAAAAGTTCTCCCTGCATCAGTTTGCTTTGACACAACAGCTGATTAAGTTGACAGCAAGAAAAATTACTTTTACATGCAAAAAAAAAACATTTTTGTGGGGAAAAAAAGCATGTTTTCTACAGCACTATCAGGTCTCTCTCCTCATGGCAAGGGGGAAATTCAAGGGGCTTGAAAATGTAATGGTCACATGACCACAATGTGTTCCATTGCCAAGATACAGGGGGTGTCTCAGTTTACCCCGCTTTCCCCTACATAGTTTTAAAGGGTTAGGGTTAGGGTTAGGGTGTGGTTTAATTTACCCCCAGGTTTATCTTAGCCCCATCTGTGTGTTTTTCATACCAGTAATTCTTCTCAGCTCTGCAGCGTCCAAACCAACCTGGGAGGAAGTCAACGTGATTACAGAACAGGATGTGGTCTCTGGATTTATAGAGTTTGCACCCTCCAGTGGGAACAACATGTAACTACACCTCTAAATCATGGGTTTAAAGGACAACTTTAGTTTTTTTTTTACATCAAGTGTTCATATTTTAGATTGTAATTAAAGAATATAAAAGATGAGTGTTAAATTGATTTCATTTACTTCTTTCCTTTGTTTTAGAGATTCTTATTTCAGTGGTTGGGGGCATGCGTACAAGTGGCTAAATATGTCATTTTACACAGAATAAGCCCATTCCCAAGATACAACGCAACCTTCCATGGTTGGATCAACTTGGATGTGACTTATGGGGGCTAGAAGTGTTACTGTAAATAGCAATAAAGAAACTACTGGCTTAGTGTGTCTAAAAATACATATTTAGCCACTTGTACGCATGCCCCCATGCGTACGCATGCCCCACATTTTAGCACGGAAAACGTGATAAAACAATAGAACGAAGCAAATGAAAACATTTTCACACTCACTTTTTCTTTTCTCTAATCTTAAATCTTAAATATGAACCCTTGTTGTAAAAAAACAAAGTTGTCCTTTAATTTGAACCATGCTTCCATCCATGAGATGCAAACATCTACCACTCTTCCAAAAGCTAATAGCAGATCTACAAGCACACAACAGGTCGCGACACGTGCTCTTGTAGATCAACTAGTTTCAAATAGCCACAGTTTAAATATGGCTGAAGAGATTAACGAATGTTTTGTAATACCTTTGTTAGCCTTCTGGTTGGTCCCTGACTGACCAACCGGGAGGCTCCATCTGCCTTGTCCCGCCCTGGTTCATTTAACATTTACAAACATGAGTCACTATGACAGAATAACAATACCAAACCAATGGGTGTGAAGAGGGGCGAGACTTGAAAAAGGGTGAATTATAATCTACAAATTGTCACAACCTGGCTCTTAGGCCATGACAAATTGAGGAGGACACGTGGTAGTGGGCTTTAAAGAATAACAATAATTTATTAACAACTGGATTAAATCATAATTTACAAGAGTTTGAGGTGTGTAAGTCAGTAATCAGTGGTGTCAGCAATGCATGGATGTGTGGTAAGTGTAGTGTGGGGTGTTGTAAGGTGTATAAAGCAAAGCATAGGAGAACTAAAGCAAAAGGGTGCTGTCTGCTGTAGAGGGAGAGACAGACTGGTTGGCCACCCAGTCTCTTATAGGGCTTCTGGGAGTACTGGCCAGGTGCTCCCAATGCACCTAATCAGCCACCTCATTGGCCGACACCCGAAGGCTCTGTGGAGAGAAGCAAAGTACAGGGATCCACCATACCTATGCTACCACAGGCCCTACAGGCAAGGCCAAGGGGCCGTGACAAAATTAACTAAAGATTTCAAATAATTGTAGTGGAATAAGAGTACAACATTCAGGGACGTGGTGGGCCCCTGATTCAGCCCGGGAAAGAGAGTTGGAGAGGTCCTCATTGCGCGCTATAGAGAGAGATCTCTCTCTATAGCGCTGCTGCTACTCAAATATTTGCCATTTCAGATCATGACAAGTGACAAGCCAGTGGGCCAATTACATGAGTTGTATTTCCTCGTTGTCGGGTGGAAACCTTGTATGTCCAAAACCGTTTGTTTTGTATTTATCATTTTAAAAATGATTTAAACTAGTGAAAACAGCCGATCTACAAGCACACAACGCCTCGCACCGCGAGGCGTTGTGTGCTTGTAGATCTGCTGTTTTCACTACTTTTGTGCGACGGCCTTGTGTGATGAAGCAGGGCTTTGCTTTGCGAAAAGAAATTACAAATTTGAAACTTGGAGATACAAGATTTCTACCCGACAGTGACGATTGACTTTGTTGACCGACCAGCCCCAAAATGGAACGAAGGCCGACATTTAATTTTTAATGTTTTCCTAATGGCCGGCCTGGACCGGCCGGGAATGAACGGGCCGTTCGGGAGTTGTCCCGCTTTTCCCAATGGCCAGCACGTCCCTGACAATATTTGCCTCTGTGATGTGGTGGAGTAGAAGTTAACATAATAGAACATGCATTGGTAAAAGGTCAAGTAAAAGTCACCTCAAAGTTGTACTTAAGAACAGTACTTGTTGAGCCATACAACATACTGAAAGATGGGCCCTCAAGGAATACAGTTTCCGAGTTATCGCACTTTGAAAAATCTAGGGTTACATCAGTGGCGTCAGTTCAGAAAAAGCTAAGGTATGGCAACATGACTGGTGTCTTGGCACGCGCGCGACACCAGTCATGTTGCCATACCTTAGCAACAGGCATGATACATTTATTTTAAGAATTCTATGGTTTCTATTTCCGAGCCCCAGACTGTATGCCGGGAGCATTCACAAATCGCGAAGGCAACAGTCTGGCCACGCAAGACTAGTTTTCCGGCGACTCATGGTATTCGAAACATGCTTACTAAGTACCATACAGTAAGTAAGTAGAAACATGCTTACTAAGTACCATACAGTAAGTAAGTAGAAACATGCTTACTAAGTACCATACAGTAAGTAAGTAGAAACATGCTTACTAAGTAGTACCATACATTAAGTAAGTAGAAACATGCTTACTAAGTAGTACCATACATTAAGTAAGTAGAAACATGCTTACTAAGTACCATACAGTAAGTAAGTAGAAACATGCTTACTAAGTACCATACATTAAGTAAGTAGAAACATGCTTACTAAGTACCATACAGTAAGTAAGTAGAAACATGCTTACTAAGTACCATACATTAAGTAAGTAGAAACATGCTTACTAAGTACCATACATTAAGTAAGTAGAAACATGCTTACTAAGTACCATACATTAAGTAAGTAGAAACATGCTTACTAAGTACCATACATTAAGTAAGTAGAAACATGCAATTGGAAATTGCAAGTGGTTGCAGACGTGACTATATTCTGCAGCAAGCTAACTGTCATGTGAAGCTCCACCAATACTCCAGCTAACACCACTCCCAATTATTATTTTTCTGTCAATTTCCAATTGCATCAGATTTCCATCAATTTCCAAAGGCATCTAACCTGACTCTGCCAGATGGTGGCAGCAGTGCGCACCGCCCTACATTACCATCTGAGACGCTCGGGGAGAGTTGATATCACTCGTAAAGTCCCAGGCTTTTACAAGTAAAAGTCCAGAATTCAAAATGTAGTTGAGTAAAAGAAAGAAAGTGCTGGCATCAAAATGTACTTAAAGTACCAAAAGTAAAAGTACAAAATGTTTGGAAATAGCCAAGATATAAAACAGTGTTATGTT